>NW_022448035.1:0-1941 GCF_009761245.1 Sapajus apella | reverse complement strand
CTCCAGATGGATTAAAGACTTAAACATAAGACCTAACACCATAAAAATCCCAGAAGAAAATCTAGGCAAAACCATTCAGGACATAGGTGTAGGCAAGGACTTCATGACCAAAACACTAAAAGCATTGACAACAAAAGCCAAAATAGACAAATGGGACCTAATCAAACTCCACAGCTTCTGCACAGCAAAAGAAACAGCCTTTAGAGTGAATTGGCAACCAACAGAATAGGGAAAAATTTTTGCAGTTTACCCATCTGACAAAGGGCTGATATCCAGAATTTACAAAAAACTAAAACAGATTTACAAGAAAAAAACTAACAAGCCCATTCAAAAGTGGGCAAAGGATATGAACAGACACTTTACAAAAGAAGACATACATGAGGCCAACAAACATATGAAAAAATGCTCATCATCACTGGTCATCAGAGAAATGCAAATCAAAACTACATTGAGATACCATCTCATGCCAGTTAGAATGGTGATCATTAAAAAATCTGGAGACAACAGATGCTGGAGAAGATGTGGAGAAATAGGAACACTTGATTCGGAGATCCAAGATGGCCGTTTAGGAACAGCTCAGGATTGCAGCTCCCAGTGAAAGCGCAGAGGGTGGGTGGACGCCGCGTTTTTATTGCCCACAGACTAGGAAATTCCCGGGCAGAGGTGCTCCACGCTCGCCAGCGCGGCTGTTGTGGCCAGCGCTGCTGTGCCGGCCGGCGCCGACCAGCGCCGCTGCTCTGCCCCGCGTGGCTGCTTTGTCGGCGCCCCGGAGCTGCGGTTCTCCGTACAAAATACACCGGTCCGGGTGCCCTTTTGGCTGGCGATTGGAGCCATGGGAAGTCGCCCATATGCTGGTTCAAAAAGGGGACTGAGCAGAGAACCAGGACAGTAGATTCCAGGGCAAAAAAAAAAAAAAGAAGAAAAAGCGCCACAAACCTCAGTGCCGCTGTTTAAGCCAGCGCAGTGAGTGGCCGCAGGGGAAAACAAACAGACCCCGGCGCCTCTTCAACAGGCGACTGGAACACCAACTTAAAAAAGGCTCTGAGGCAGGGAGCCAGGCGATCAGGCTCGGCTGGCCCCACCCCCACAAAAGAACAGCAACCAGAAACTCTGGATTGAGAATTTCACAGCAAGCGCAGCTGAACCCGGGACAGGCCAGCTCTGTGGGGGAGGGGCGTCCGCCATTACCGAGGCAGCCCGCCGTTGCCAAGGCAACCCGCCATTGCTGAGGCAGCCCACCGTTGCCAAGGCAACACGCCACAGCAGAGACTCCGCCCCAACAGAGGCGGGCCACCATCGCCAAAGCAGTTCTAACTACACCCATATAAACAGGACTGCAGGGAAGTTCACTCGGCAGCGGGGCGCAGCCCACAGCAGCTCAGCAAAGCTGCTATAGGCCGACAGTGACTAGGCTGCCTCCTTGCTGGGCTGGGCAGGTCTGAAGGAAAAAAAGAAAAAAAAAAAAAAAAAAAAAAAGAAGGCAGCAGCATAACGGAAACTCATAAATAAAGCCCTAAATCCCTGGGACAGAGCACCTGGGAACAAAAAGCAGTTTATGAGTTCTGCTGCAGCAGACCTAAAAGTACCTGCCCAGCAGCTCTGAATGAACAACAACAGAGCTCACAGCTCACCATTTGAGCTCCTATAAAGAAAAGACCGTCTCCTCAAGCAGCTCCCTGACCCCTATATATCCAAAAAGACACCTCATAGAGGAGAGATCAGATTGACACTAGGCGGGTATCCTTCTGGGACAAAGATAGAAGAAGAAGAAAACTGGTAACAACCCTTGCTGTTCAACAGCTGCTGCAGGTGAACCCCAGGCAAGCAGGGCCTGGAGTGAACCTCAGCAGACCTACAGCAGAGGGGCCAGACTGTCAGAAGGAAAACCAAGAAGCAGAAATAACCTCATCATCAACAAACAGAACGTCAATCTGAAAGATT
>NW_022448034.1:0-1942 GCF_009761245.1 Sapajus apella | reverse complement strand
AGGGTTTTGCCATGTTGGCCAGGACGGCCTCAATCTCTTTACCTCACTATCTGCCTGCCTTGGCCTCTCAAAGTGCTGGGATTACAGGCATGAGCCACCGCGCCTGGCCCCAGATTTTAAAAAGTTTTTAAAACAGATTTAATGCCATGTCTGGAAGTAATTAATACTAAGTTTTTTATTGTGGCTATATGTGTGTGGGTGTGTATATGTATATAATATATATATATATTATGTGTGTGTGTATATATATGTGTGTATATAGACACATACACACATAGCTACAATAAAATGTGTGTGTGAATATATATATATTCATATATATATGAATATATATTCACACACATTTATATATATATTCATACATTTATATATATATTCATATGACTATATATATTCATATATGTATGAATATATACATAAATGAATGTATATATATGAATATATATACAAATGAATATATATATATTCACGCACGTATAATGTACCTTTTAAAAAATAGACTTAAGGGGTACAAGTACAGTTTTAATGTACCCTTTTAACTATTTTTAAATATACTATTTTTAAATTCAGTGGCATTAATTACATTCACTCTATTGTGCAGCTGTCACTTCTATTTCCAAAACTTTTTCATCTGCCCCAATAGAAACTCTTAAGCAGTAAACATTTAAGCAGTGAGTTTTCTTTTTTTGTTACCTTAGAGGTAACCTCTAATCTTGTTTTCTGTCTCCATAAAGTTGCCTAAATCAATACTAATTTTACAGTAGATTTTTTAGCTACATACGCTGCTTTTGAGATTTTGATGGCTTACCTCTTTGTGCACACCAGAATTATCCCCCTGCCAACCACATCCACATTTCTCTTTTCCCACCATTGCAGATAGAAATTACCATGGAAAACTCTAGACATCTGTAGAATTATCGTTAGCCAACTTCATTACCTGTATTGTTGTTTTAATTAACAAATGACATATTTTTAAAAAAGATTTATATATGACTCTATTATCTATCTATAACTTTAATAATATATTATGCAGTTTTAATTCTATTGAAGGATTATTAATTTTGGGAATCTATTTTAAATCATTAAATAGATTTTTAATATATTTTAAATCATGGGAACATATTCAATAATAACATTTATGAATTTGTGGAGTTTTAAAAGTCATAGGGCATATCCAATGAAAATGTCAATGATCTTATATATCTCTGAAGTAGACATTTGCTTCAAGATAGTATTATACATTTCCAAGAATGATTTTCTCAAAATATTGAGTAGGGACAGTTACCATATAGAAGATTTCATAATATGGGAGATTACAACACAATGAAGTTTTTTCTTTAAAAATCAAAAAGGATAAGAAATAAAGATATTTCCCTAAATTAATTGCCGCCATTAATTATTGCATTATGAGAAGTTCAATGTTCTTGATATTGTGATTTAATTCCTGATTGTATCAACCTTCAATTAAAGGAGTCTTTTCTTCCCTTCCCTTTCCTTTCTTTTACTTCCTCATCTTCCTCTCCCTTTCTCTTCCCCTTCCCATTTCTTTTTTCTTTTTTTCAAAGCAATGAATGGGGAGGTAATCTCAATGGACTTCTAATAACCAGAAATGACAGTTAAGATGAGATTCTTAATCTTTTTTTCTTCAAATTCAAAATAAGCAATTTGATAGAATACTTAATCACTGAAAATTATAAATTAATTTTTGTTTCAAATATTTAAATAAATAAAAATTATACTTGTAACTAATTTATATTTCCATATTATTATATTTATATGTAGTTTGATGTCATAGGATGTCTTTCCCTAAGGATCTGTTATCATTGATTATGTCATACTACAATCAGAATACTCCTGCACCTATCAGATTGAACATTTAGAAACTTGCTTCTAGTTACTCAGATTTAATGCATAATTGACCCAGGAATGGAATAGTGGAGGG
>NW_022448033.1:0-1943 GCF_009761245.1 Sapajus apella | reverse complement strand
TTCTTATATGCCTGTATATTCCTGGAAATATCTGTTTCAAGATTCTCTATAGAAAAGATTTCTGAACTGCTACACACACACATCAGTTCAGCTCTGTAAGTTGATTGCACAGCTTGGCAAACATTCTGCTTTATAGCGGCGTTTTTGTTTTAGTGTAAGATATTTCTGATTACATCTTATAGTCTCATTTACTAAGGAAAATCCAAACGCAGATTTCAGAAGCAACGTTTTCCTAACTGGCTGAATCTAAACAAAGATGCAACTTCCTAAGGTGAACGAACATAAAGCAGAGCAGTTTGAACTAGATTTTTCTCCAGCGTTTTAAACGCAGTCTTACGGCTAGTTTTTATATGCCTGTACATGGCTGGAAATATCTGTTTCCAGGTTCTCCAAAGACAGGATTTCTGAACTGCTGCACACACACATCAGTTTAACTCTGTAAGTTGAGTGTACAGCTTGACAACCATTCCGATAGACAGCTGCGTTTTTCTTTTAGAGCAAGATATTTCTTATTACAGCATACAGTCTCATTCACTCTGGAATATCCAAACTCAGCTTTTAGAAGAAACGGTTTTCTAACTGGCTGTATCTAAACATAGTTGCAACTTCCTAAGGTAAACGAACACAAAGCAGAGCAGTTTGAAATAGACGTTTCCGCTGTGTTTTAATCACAGTCTTCTCGTTTTCATATGTCTGTATATGGCTTAAAATACCAGATTCTCCAAAGAAAACACTTCTTAACTGCTGCTCACACCCATCACTTTAACTCTGTAAGTTGATTGTCCAGCTTCACAACCGTTCTCCTAGATAGCTGCGTTTTTGTTTTAGAGCAAGATATTTCTCATTAGAGCCTATAGTCTCATTGTCTCTAGAGTTTCCAAAAGCAGCTTTTAGAAGAAAAGTGTTTCTAACAAGCTGAAGCTAAACATAGATGCAACATCCTAAGGTGAGCGAACACAAAGCAAAGCAGTTTGAAGTAGACGTTTCTGCTGTGTTTCAAAGGCAGTGTTACTTCTAGTTCTGATGTGCTTGTATGCTTGTGGAAATATCAGTTTCCAGATCCTCCAAAGAAAAGATTTCTGAACTGCTGCACACACACATCAGCTTAACTCTGTAAATTGATTATACAGCTTGACAAGCATTCTGCTAGATTGCTGTGTTTTTCCTTTAGAGCAAGATATTTCTCATTATAGCCTACAGTCTCATTCACTCTGAAATATCCAAAAGCACATTTTAGAAGAAACATGTTTCTAACTCGCTGAATCTACACATAGATGCAATTTCCTAAGGTGAAGGAACACAAAGCAGAGCAGTTTGAGCTAGATGTATTTCCTGTGTTTTAAACGCAGTCGTCCTGCTAGTTCTCATATGCCTGTTTATAGATGGAAATATCTGTTTCCATATTCTCGAAAGAAAAGATTTCTCAACTGCTGCACACACACATCAGTTTCACTCTGTAAGTTGATTCTACAGGTTAACAACCATTCGGCTAGATAGATGCGTTTTTGGTTTAGATCAATATATTTCTCATTACACCCTATTGTCTCAGTCACTCTGGAATATCCAAACGCAGCTTTGAGAAGAAACGTGTTTCTAGCTCGCTGAATCTAAATATAGATGCAACTTCCTAAGGTGAACGAACATAAAGCAGAGGAATTTGAACTAGTCGTTTCTCCTGTGTTTTAAACGCATCATTACTGCTCGTTCTGGTATTCTTGTAAATGTATGGAAATACCGGTTTTCAGATTGTCCAAAGAAAGGATTTCTGAACTGCTGCACTTACATCTCAGTTTAACTCTGTAACTTGATTGTACAGCTTAACAACCGGTCTGCTAGATAGCTGCGTTTTTGTTTTAGTCCAACATATTGCTCTTTACAGCCTATAGTCTCAGTCACTCTGGAATATCCAAATTCAGATTTTAGAAGAAACGTGTTTCTAACTC
>NW_022448032.1:0-1943 GCF_009761245.1 Sapajus apella | reverse complement strand
AACCTCTGCCTCCTGGGTTCAAGCAATTCTCATGCCCCAGCCTCCCAAGTAGCTGGGATAACAGGTGTGTGTCACCACGCCCAGCTAATTTTTGTAATTTTTAGTAGAGATGGGGTTTCATCATGTTGGCCAGGCAGATCTCAAACTTTTGACCTCAAGTGATCCACCTGCCATGGCCTCCCAAAGTGCTGGGATTACAGGCATGAGCCACCATGCCCAGCCCTCATTGATTTTTGAAACCATATGTGATTCAATTTAAATAGACTAAAGTCTTAGTATAAAATGGCTTTAATAGGACTACTAATGAAGGCTGCCATCAAATAAGCATCTACTTTGAAACTGCACGAAGTACTTTACCTTTATACCTTATTATTTTATCTTATTTAATCTTCATTGTAGTTCAGAAGTATCTTCATTTTACATTTGAGGGACTTGAGATTCAGAAAGGTTAAATGACTTGCCCAAGATCACAGCTAATGATGGCACTGGGATTTATTTGATTCCATTTCTAACTTCAAACCTTGTGTGGTTTTTCTCATACACCTTTCTGGTACCTAGCTGTTGCTTATACCTATTACGCCAGATAATTATCTCTAACTATCCTTTTTTTCTAGTATTGTGCCCCCCATATATATATATACATACACATATATATATGTAAAATGAAAATAATTTCTAACAGAATCCATACAAATGAATAGTATATTTCCCTTTGTTTCTTAGCCTACTTTTGTGAGGCTAGATTTGGTGCTTTATTTTTCCCTATCTGCAAGTTTCTATGAGGGGGACCAGAGCCAGGAAAATTCATAGTGCTGCTCAAGAATAAACCATCTTGGCTGGGCACAGTGGTACATGCCTATAATCCCAGCACTTTGGGAGGCTAAGGTGGGCAGATCACTTGAGGCCAGGAGTTTAAGACCAGCCTGGCCAACATGGTGAAACCCTGTCTCTACTAAAAATACACAAATTAACCAGGCATGGTGGTGCACACGTGTAATCCTAGCTACTCGGGAGGCTGAGGCGAGAGGATCACTTGAACCTGGAAGGCAGAGGTTGCAGTAAGCTGAGATCATGCCACTGCACTCCAGCCTGGGTGACAGAATGAGACTCCATCTCAATAAAAAAAAAAGAGTAAATCATCTCCAAACCTTAAAAAATTCTGAGCTGCTATTTTTAAACATAGTAATAGATTTGATGTAGACCAAGGCATTTTATCATTTTTATTTTAATTAGCATATGCTCTTGCCAAAGCACGTTCTGTGATTTTTTGTTTCTAGTCGCTTGTTTTCATATTGAGAACCAGGCACTTCTCTCAAATCCTTTTTTTTTTAAAGATGGAGGTATAGATAAGTGAATTAAAGAAACAGGTAAAAAATAATAATTAGTGTTGTAAATTCTTCTTGACAGAACTTTACAGACTAGCATGGCAAAGCTTCTCTCTGATCTTAGTGTGGACAGTGCTCGCTGCAAGCCTGGGAATAACCTTACCAAATCGCTCTTGAACACTCATGATAAACAACTTCAACATGACCCAGCTCTGCTCACACCTCCATAATGAGCTATCTGAATAAGTTAGAAACAAATCACGGTTTTACATATTCAGAGTCACTTTCTACAATTAAAAATGAGGCAACCATAAAGCCAGACAAACCCTATGAAAATGTTCTGCCCTCCAGAAGCCCTCAGCATAGTAACACTAGGGACATGGAGGAAGTATCTGCATCCGGAATTATTTCTGCCCTTTCAAAACAGAATTCTGATGAAGGGAGCGAAACTATGGCTTTATTAGAAAATGAGCATAATTTGGATAATACAATATACATTCCTTTTGCTAGAAACACTTCTGAAAAGAAATCACCACTTTCTAAGAGGCTATCCCCTCAGCCCCAAATAAGAGCCGCTATAACACAGCTAGTCAGCAACAGTGGACTTGCTGTCTCTGG
>NW_022448031.1:0-1943 GCF_009761245.1 Sapajus apella | reverse complement strand
GTGAGCACATTGTGTCTTGTCTCTCATTAGCAATGCTAGGAAGTATATGTGTGTATGTCACCTACCTATACACACCTAGTTAGGAAGGTTTTGATGTGGAACTGTATGTATCTGTATTAAACTAAACATAAGTTTATGTTGATGTCTTCACCTCTGATGTACTATCACATGAAGCTTTCTACCCTTCTCCACTTGCTAATTTAAAACCTCCCACTTCAACAGTGAGGGACCTGGTTCCTACCATCTGCGACTTATGTAACTCATTGTTTGATTCCAGATACAGATGCTGTGGTTTTACAATTGTTCACAATTATCCCTGTTGGAAAGAACTTTATAAAATGGAATCCAATGATGAAATAGTTTCTTTGCCTTTAGCCTACAGATTCTATTCATTGTTAAAGAGACTTATGTCAGCACCGTTTTCCCTACACCTTCAGAGAGTTGTTTCCCACATTTGTGTCTTAGTCCATTTTGTGCTTCTGTAACACAATACCTGAGGCAGGGTAATTTCTAAGTAAAGAAGGTTCATTTGGCTCACAATGCTGGTGGCTGGAATGTCCGAGATTGGGCAGTTGCAACTGGTGGGGCCTCAGTCTTTTTCACCTCATGGTGGAAAGTGGAAGGGGAGCAAGGGGTGCACCAGAGATCACAGCAAGAGTGAAAGCATGAGGGAAGCCAAGGAAGCAAGACTCTTTTTGACTATCTACTCTTGCAGGAATTAATCCAATCCCATGAGAGCAGACGGAACTCACCCCCATGGAAGGGCATTAATCTATTCATGAGGGATAGATCTCCATAATCCAAACACCTTCCACTAGGCCCACCTCCCCACACTGCCACCTTGGGTGTCAAATTTCAACATGAGTTTTTGCAGGGACAAACCACATCCAAACCATTGTAATTTGTAATATAGTTAAATTATTTTTCACATTATGGATTCTGTGCTGGGATACTCCACATCCTGAATAATATTATTTAATTTGAATAGAGTTTGATTTACCCGTTTAGCTGTAAAATTCTGCATGTTTTGACAAATGGATAGTGGCCAGTATATACTATTAAGTATCATATGGAACACTTCAAACCCCCACCCCATGCAGCCAATGGCTTCCCATCTGTGTAGTTTCCCTTCTCCAGAATCTCATTAAATGAGGTCACACTGTGTGGATTCTCCTCACACTGTCTTCTTCCACTTAGCAGTGTGCATGAAAGATCACTCATGTCTTCGTGTGAGTTTATAGCTTGTTCCTTTATATGGTGAAATAGTATTCCATTACATAAATGTATTACAATTTGGTTATGCATTTTGGGGACCAAGCCTTCCTCTTCTTCTTTGTTCCTGGGTTGGGGGCCTTCAAATTATCTGACAATAGATACATTAATAGGGGAGACAATACTTGGCTACTTGTTCCACATGTATCATCGTGTGACAAAATTCATCAGATGGCAGGATCCAGTTTACAAAGAGGTAAAAATAGCCCAAAGAAAAGAAACAAGACTAGAATCTGATAACCCACAAGGGCTATAGTTTTCCTATTTAAAAAAAAATTTTTTGAAACAGGATCTGGCTCTATGGCAGAGGCTGGAGTGCAGTGGTGCAAGCTCAGCTCACTTCACTCTATCTCCTGGGTACAAGCAAGCCTCCCTCCGATTAGCTGGGACCACAGGCACAGGCCATCATGCCCAGCTAATTTTTGTATTTTTAGTAGAGATTGGGTTTTGCCATGTTGCCCAGGCTGGTCTTGAACTCTTGGCCTCCCAAAGTGCTGGAATTATAGGCATGTGCCACCATGCCTGACTGAGTTATAGTTTTTCATTGAAACATAAAATTTCATTCTGTAGCAACCATCATTTTTGATCATAGATAATCAAATATTATTCTTGTTTTAAAAATAAGTCTAGTTTTGTTAGATTTTGCCTGATTATTTATGTAAGTGCAGCAA
>NW_022448030.1:1161-1944 GCF_009761245.1 Sapajus apella | reverse complement strand
ATATTAAACTTACAGAGTTAAACAATTGTGTGAATGTAGTAGTTCACTAAGCCTTTCTTTGGAGAATCTGGAAAGAGATATTTCCAGCCGATTACAGACTCGTAAGAATTAGCTTTAAGATCGCTTGTAAATGATAAGAGAAACGTCTCTTTCAAACTCCTCCTCTGTGTGTTCGTTCACCTTCGGAAGTTGCATCTATGTTTAGATTCTGCGAGTTAGAAAGTCCTTTCTCCAAAAAGCTGCGTTTGGATATTCCTGTGTGAATGGGAGTATAGGGTTTAATTAGAAATATCTTGCTCTAAAACAATAACGGAGCTATGTAACAGAATGATTGTCAATGTGTATATTAAACTTACAGAGGTAAACAATTGTGTGAATGTAGCAGTTCACCAACCCTTTCTTTGGGGAATCTATAAAGAGATATTTCCAGCTTTATCCAGACTCTTAAGAATTAGCTTTAAGATCGCATCTAAATGATACGAGAAAAGTCTCTTTTAAACTGCTCCACTGTGTGTTCGTTCACCTTCAGAAGTTGCATCTTTGTTTAGATTCTGCGAGTTAGAAGTCGATTCTCCAAAAAGCTGCGTTTGGATATTCCTGAGTGAATGGGAGTATACGGTTTAATGAGAAATATCTTGCTCTAAAACAAAAACGGAGCTATGTAACAGAATGATTGTCAAGGTGTATATTAAACTTACAGAGTTAAACAATTGTGTGAATGTAGCAGTTCACCAACCCTTTCTTTGGGGAATCTAGAAAGAGATATTTCCAGCTTTATCCAGA
>NW_022448030.1:0-1061 GCF_009761245.1 Sapajus apella | reverse complement strand
TCCAGCTTTATACAGACTCTTAAGAATTAGCTTTAAGATCGCATCTAAATGATACAAGAAAAGTCTCTTTCAAACTGCTCCACTTTGTTTTCGTTCACCTTCGGAAGTTGCATCTATGTTTAGATTCTGCGAGTTAGAATGCGTTCCTCCAAAAAGCTGCGTTTGGATATTCCTGAGTGAATGGGAGTATAGTGTTTAATGAGACATATCTTGCTCTAAAACAAAAACGGAACTATGAAACAGAATGACTGTCAAGGTGTATATTAAACTTACAGAGTTAAACAATTGTGTGAATGTAGCAGTTCTCCAACCCTTTCTTTGGGGAATCTGGAAAGAGATATTTCCAGCTTTATTCAGACTCTTAAGAATTAGCTTTAAGATCGCATCTAAATGATACGAGAAAAGTCTCTTTCAAACTGCTCCACTGTGTTTGTTCACCTTCAGAAGTTGCATCTATGTTTAGATTCTGCGAGTGAGAAAGACGTTTCTCCAAAAAGCTGCGTTTGGATATTCGTGAGTGAATGGGAGTATAGGTTTTAATGAGAAATATCTTGCTCTAAAACAAAAACGGAGCTATGTAACAGAATGATTGTCAAGGTGTATATTAAACTTACAGAGTTAAACAATTGTGTGAATGTAGCAGTTCACCAACCCTTTCTTTCGGGAATCAAGAAACAGATATTTCCAGCTTTATACAGACTCTTAAGAATTAGCTTTAAGATCGCATCTAAATGATACGAGAAAAGTCTCTTTCAAACTGCTCCACTGTTAGTTCGTTCACCTTCGGAAGTTGCATCTATGTTTACATTCTGCGAGTTAGAAAGACGTTTCTCCAAAAAGCTGCGTTTGGATATTCCTGAGTGAATGGGAGTGTAGGGTTTAATGAGAAATATCTTGCTCTAAAACAAAAACGGAGCTATGTAACAGAATCATTGTCAAGGTGTATATTAAACTTACAGAGTTAAACTATTGTGTGAATGTAGCAGTTCACCAACCCTTTCTTTGGGGAATCTAGAAAGAGATATTTCCAGCCGCTTACAGACTCTTAAGAATTAGCTTTA
>NW_022448029.1:0-1944 GCF_009761245.1 Sapajus apella | reverse complement strand
CTACAGAGGCAGCTACCAAGTACATTCTTACACAAGCAACTGCATCTATAATTCTCATGATAGGCATCACTTCCAATAGCCTATCCTCAGGACAATGAACAATAAATATTATCAATCAATTCTCAACTTTAATAATTATAGTGGCTTTAATAATAAAACTAGGAATAGCCCCCTTTCACTTCTAAGAAGGAACCCAAGGGATCTCTATAATGTCTGGAATACTGCACTTCACATGACAAAAACTAGCCACTATCTCAATTATATTTCAAATCTTCCCATTAACAAACCTAAATATCCTGTCACAATTTTATACATTATAATGGGTGGTTGAGGAGGATTTAATCAAATATAACTACGTAAAATCCTAGCTTACTCCCCAATCACTCACACAGGTTGAAAAATAGCAGTACTAATTTGTAACCCAAACATTACCACTCTAAACCTGATTATTTACCTTATTCTAACGACAGCCACATTTCTAACACTCAGGATGAGTATAAGCACCAGAACCCTATCGCTATCCCATGCCTGAAACAAATTAATATGATTAATACCTATAATTCCACTAACCTACTATCCCTGGGAGGCCTACTCCCATTAATAAGATTCTTGCCTAAATGAATTATCATCCAAGAGTACACCAAAAAAATTGCCTTATCACCCCAACCATTGTAGCTACAATAACGCTACTCAACTTATACCTTTACATACGCCTAATTTACTCCATCTCAATAACACTATTCCCCACATCTAATAACATGAAAATAAAATGACAATTCAAAAACACAAAACCCATACTACTTAACCCCACTTGTCATCTCTTCTACCCTCCTCTTACCCATCTCTCTGTTAATATTAACTGTGACTTAGAAATTTAGGTTAAATAAAACCAAAAGCCTTCAAAACCCATAGTATTTAGATTACACTTAATTTCTGTAATAGACTTAAAGACTGCAAGATTCTATTCTGCATCAATTGAACGCAAATCAACCATTTTAACAAAGCCAAGCCCTTACTAGATTGGTAGGATTCAAACACACAAAAATTTAGTTAACAGCTAAATACCCTAATCAACTGGCTTCAATCTACTTTTCTGGATGCTGGGGGAGAAAGGCTGGAGAAGCCCCAGCAGGATTGAAGCTGCTTCCTTGAATTTGCAATTCAATATGAAATATCACCTCAGGGCTGGTAAAAAGAGGCCTCGACTTCTGTCTTTAGATTTATATTCTAATGCTTGCTCAGCCATTTTACCCCCCGGCCCCACCCTCATACCCATGATTCATCAACCAACCGCAAAAATATCAGAACCCTATCTGTATCTGCTATTCGGTGCATGAGCAGGGATGGTAGGCACGGCTTTGAGCCTCCTAATTTGAGCAGAACTAGGCCAGCCAGGGACTCTGCTAGACGATGATCAGATTTCCAATGCTATTGTTACTGCCCACGAATTTGTTATAATGTTCTTCATAGTAATACCAATTATAATTGGGGGTTTGGCAACTGGCTTGTCCCTCTAATAACTGGTATGCCTGACATGGCATACCCCCGAATAAATAATATAAGCTTCTGACTTCCCCCATCCTCTCTGCTCCTACTTGTATCCTTAATAGTAGAGGCAGGTGCAGGAACCGGTTGAACAGTTTATCTCCCCACCTTTAGCAGGAAACCTAGCACATGCAGGAGTCTCTGTGGACATGACTACCTTCTTGCTCCACTTGGTAGGCCTCTCCTCTATTTTAGGAGCTATTAACTTTATTACCACAATTATTAACATAAACCCCCCAGCTATGTACCAATATCAAACATCAGAGGAAACTCTGATCGGTCCTCATTACGGCAGTCCTTCTCCTTTCCCTCCCTGTCCTAGCCACCAGCATTACTATGCTACTAACTGACCTTAACCTCAACACTAATTTGTTTGCCTCTGTTTGCCAGCAGGGGTGA
>NW_022448028.1:0-1944 GCF_009761245.1 Sapajus apella | reverse complement strand
CTGTGTGCTACAGAATCCCAGCATGGGAGAAACTACAAGTTCCTGGACCCTAGCAAGAGGAGCACTCCTAAATTCCCAAGAGAAACCTCTTCCTCCTCCAGTCCTTCCAGTGCCCTGTACTAACAAAGCTTACCATTATGGCGGCTGGCAAGGGAAAAATGTTAAAGGACCTAGTTCAATTTTTGCAGAGGAGGAAATACAAGGTGAATTTGGAGCTGAGAGGCAAAAATTGGTAACTGGCACCTCAAGCTGACACTGACTGTGTGACTCTTGTGCTTAAATTTTCTAGTGGCTCCCCATTGCCTTCAAGAAAAAGTTCCAAAGCCCAAGCCTTGAGCTGTATTTCCAGCCTTAGGCCCAACCACTCCTGCTTTGCCCACTTCAGAACTCCATAATTAGAGTTCCCTGAACTCGTCATGTTTCTGACGACCACACATCTTTGCCTAAGTCCTTCTAGCTACATGGAATTCTCTCTTTACTCTCATAAGCAAGCATATGCTTATTGAATACCTACCCTGTACCTGGCACTCTTCTGGGTGCTTGAATACAGCAATGAACAAACTGGATTCTTCCAGGTCTCAGTTCAGATATCACCACTCTTTGAAAAGCATTTTCTGACCTTCTTCTCCTACCTCCAGATGTTAGATGCCCCATCCAAGAGTTTTTCCTCTGTTCTTCTATATCTAGTGTAGGCTTCTTGAGACTTATTATACCTCATTTGAGTCGCTGATTTTCCTGTCACTCACTTCCACTAGACTGTGATCTCCATGAAGCAGAGTATGTGACTTATTTATTTAGGTATCTCAGTATTCAGCACAATTCCAATAAAACACATTGGTTTTACTAGATTAATGATTTCCTAAGGATCACATGATTACTCAAAAATAGACCCAAGGCCAAAATCCTGGACTCCAGCCTCACAGTCAAGAGTGCTTCTTCACTATAGCTTCATCTGCCCTCTGGATGTTATGCCATAACTAGCTATGAAGGATAGCAGCCCTGTGTTTTGTTTTGGAAAAGGCCAATGCAGTGTCGAATATCATCAGGAATGGTAATGGAACTGCAGAGAAACATAGCCCTAATCTTATGTTGGGAACTACAGTAGATTCACCCCTTAGAGCCCTTGTTTGTGTATTTTGAATCTCTGAATCACAGGAATGCTATAATGAAGTCAGAAGTAGGAAGCACAACCAGCCTGACCAACACGGTGAAAACTCATCTCTGCTAAAAAATACAAAAACTAGCCAGGTGTGGCATCATGCATCTGTAGTCTCAGCTACTCAGGAGGCTGAGGCAGTAGAATTGCTTGAATCCAGGAGATGGAGATTGCAGTGAGCCAAGATCATGCCACTGCTCTCCAGCCTGGGTGACAGAGCGAAACTGCATTTAAAAAAAAAAAAAAAGAAGTAGGAAGAACAAGTAAAACATGAAAATGGTATAGGGTATTATGACACTTACTCTTAATAAATACTTATATAAGACAGGGCTAAGGTGATCCCCAAGTGTGTACACCAGATCTCCAAATCAGGGAATCATGTAGTGCAACTTTATGGAACATGGTTTACATGCCGGTCTGTAAATGAGCCATGTGTCCCTAGAATTGTAGACGATGAGGTGAACATGGGGAAATCTTTGAAATATGAGCATGGCTAAGTTAAGATAAGCAAAAGAGGTACCTATTCATTTGTTAAATAATAAACATGCAGAACTCATGCTTTTAAGAGGTAATACTAGCACGATACATAAGCCAAGTTATATGACCAAGGGTTAACATTGTTATTGTTGCCATGGAAGGTTCTTTAATTAGGATTGGGGCATCTTTTCATTTACATGAGATTATCTGAGACTCCAGGAGAGAAATTAAACAATTGCACAACAACTAAAAGATCCTGTCAAAATACATGGACACAGAAAATGGTGCAGCCACTGTGGAAAACAGTATGG
>NW_022448027.1:0-1944 GCF_009761245.1 Sapajus apella | reverse complement strand
CCCACAGGAGGGCCATGCTGGCCTCTCCCGGGGATCTGGGGCGAGGCAGGGGAATCCCAGCCTCCTGGGCAACATGCTGAAACCTCGTGTCTACTGCAAATACAAAAATTAACGGGGCGTGGTGGCGCCCGCCTGTAATCCCAGCTACTGGAGGGGCTGAGGCAGGAGAACCACTTGACCCCGAGAAGGACGTTGCAGATCTGGGGTCACTGCAGTCTCCGCCTCCCAGGCTGAAGCAATTCCGCCTCAGCTTCCCGAGTAGCTGGGATTACAGGCAACAGCAACCGTGTGCAGCTGTTTGTATTTTTAGTAAAGACAGGGTTTCACCACGTTGCCCAGGCTGGGCTCAAACTCCTGACATTGTGATCTGCCATCTTGGCCTCCCAAAGTGCTGAGATTACAGGTGTGAGCCACCTTGCCCGTCCGGGTCAGGAGTTCGAGACCAGCCTGACCAACATGCTGAAACCATGTCTCTACTAAAAATACAAAAATTAGCCAGGCATGATGGCACATGCCTGTAATCCCAGCTACTTGGGAGGCTGAAGCATGAGAATCACTTGAACCCAGGAGGCAGAGGTTGCAGTGAGCCGAAATCGAGCCACTGTACTCCAGCCTGGGTGACAGAGCGAGACTTCATCTCAAAATAAAATCGAAAACAAAATAATATTCAAAATGGTAAAAACAGAAAGTAGAATGGTGGTTGCCAGGGGCTGGCAGAGGAGGGAACGGGGAGTTTGTATTTTACGGGTAGAGAGTTTTAGTCTTACAAGATGAAAAGAACCATCCGGGCATGGTGGCTCACACCTGTAATCCCAGCATTTCGGGAGGCCAGGGTGGGCAGATCACCTGAGTCAGGAGTTTGAGACCAGCCTGGCCAATATGGAGATACCTTGCCTCTACTAAAAATACAAAAATTAGCCAGGTGTGATTGCGGACGCCTGTAATCCCAGCTACATAGGAGGCTAAAGCAGGAGAATTGCTTCAGCTCGGGAGGTAGAAGTTGCAGTGAGCTGTGATCCTGCCACTGCACTCCAGCCTGGGTGACAGAAGGAGACTCTGTCTCAAAAAAAGAAAAAGAAAAGAGCCATGGAGACTGATGGCAGTGATGGTTGTGTGACATTATGAATACATTTAATATGTTTAATGTGACTCAACTCTGTACCTAAAAACAGTCAGGATGGTAGATTTTATGTTAAGTATAAATTACCACAATATTTTAAAAATTGAAAGAAAATCAGGAGCAAAGATTTTACCAAAGCAACATGTAGATGGTGGGTGCATGAAAAAGGTATTCCACATAATTAGCCATTAGAGAAGTGAACATTAAAAGCACAATATTACTATGGACCTATCAAAAATTACTGCAGACTTACCATGGCTAAAATAAAACATAACAGTAATGCCAAATGCTGGAGAAACTGGATCATTTATACATTGCCAATAAGAATATATTTTATGTTATAAAGTGTGTCGAGTACAGCTGTTCTCGAATATACTTTAGTAGTTTCTTATAAAACTCAACATGTACTTAACATACAATCCAGCTTGGGCATTTATTCCAGAGAAATATAAACTTACCTTTGCATTTAAAAAACAAAAACAGGCTGGGTGCGGTGGCTCACGCCTCTAATCCCAGCACTTTGGGAGGCTGAGGTGGGTGGATCACAAGATCAGGAGTTCGAGACCAGCCCGACCAACATGGTGAAACCCCGCTCAACTAAAAATACAAAGATTAGCCGATTATGGTGGTGCCCACCTGTAATCCCAGCTACTCAGGAGGCTGGGACCGGAGAATTGCTTTAGCCCTGGAGCGGAGGTTGCAGTGAGCCGAGATTGTGCCACTGCACTCCGACCTTGGTGACAAAGCAAGACTTAATCTCAAACAAACAAGCAAACAAACAGAAAAACCTGTGTTCATAGCAGCTTTGTTCACAATAGCCAAAA
>NW_022448026.1:0-1797 GCF_009761245.1 Sapajus apella | reverse complement strand
AAAGAAATGGGAGCAGAGAGGGCTTGCACATTTTGCTTTATTGAAGATGTTTGTACTGGTTCAATCTTAACAAATCACATTTTATTATCTACCAGCATTATAATCAAACTCACCTGTGCACCTTCGAGGGTCTCCTCTTCTAGCTGGGGGGAGGTCAGCACTGAGACAAAACCCGTGGGGAAGGGCAGATACCTAGCAGAGGAAGCAGGACTTCCCACACCAGCCGCCACTCTAGGTGTCCTGAGAGGTGGCAAATGGGCCAGTCTCCTCCAGGAAGGCAGCCACAGGGGAGAGGGGCCAGCCTCCTGGGCAATCAGAACATGAACACACCCCAGGGTACAGCCAGAGACCAGAAACACAGGAGGCGGTGCTGACCCAAGGGATGGCGGGACCAGGGGATGTGCCAGCCAGCACAGCTGGGGCGCACAAACTTGCAGCGTTAATTTGGGCAAAACTAAGTCGTTCTGTTTCATTTGAGTAGTTCGAATGCAAAACGAGTAGTTTGCATGCAAATGTGTGTGGCGTGTGTGTGGTGTGAATAGGGAGTGTGTGCTCTGTGTGTATGGTGGTAGGGCATTCTGGAAGGTGTGGTCAGTGTGTGTGGTGTGTGCTATGTGGTGTGTGGTGTGTGTGATGTGAATGTGATAGTGTGTGGAAGGGTTGAGTGTGTATGTATGTTTTATGTGCATGGTATAGTGTTTGTGGTGTGTGGTATGTATAGGGTGTGTGTAACTGGTCGTATGTGGTGTAGTATATGTGGTACGTATGGGGGTGTGTGGTATACATGAGTGTGTATGGTGTATGTATGATATTGTGTGGTGTGTGTGGTATCTGTGTAGTGTGAATGAGTTGTGTGGAATGGTGTGTTGTGATGTAATATTTACATCACTGTCCCCAATATTTCTGTGGAGTGTGGTGTGCTGAGTATGTGATATTTATGAAGTGTCTATGTGGCATGTATGTGCGTGTGTATATGAAATATATATGGTGTATACATGGTATGTGGTGAGTATGGTATGTGGCATGTGTGAAGAGTGCATGTGTATGAAATATGTGTGTAATGTTTGTGAAGGGGACACAGTATGTGTGTGGTGTATAAGGGGTGTGTGGGGTGTCTTACATGGGTTTAATATGTGTGTGGTATCTGGTGTATATGCGTTAAGTGCATGTTGTGTGTGAGGTGGGCATGGTATATATGTGGTGTGTGAGGGTTATATGCATGTGGTGAGTATGGGTTATGTGTGTGGTGAGGCTGGTGTGTATGGGTTCAATGTATGCAGTGTGTGAGGTAGGCATGGTGTATATGTGGTGTGAAGTGTGTGGTGTGTGTGGTGGGCATAATGTGTGTGGTGTCTGATGTATATGGGTTAAGTGCATGGTGTATATATATGGTGTGCATGCGGTAGTTATAATATGCATGTGTGCATGGGGTATGTGTGAGGTGGGTATGATACGTGTGTGGTGTATATGGGTTAATTGTGTGGTGTGTTTGAGGTGGGCAGGACATATATATGGTGTGTGGTGTCTGAGTTGTGTATATAGGGTATGCGGGATGCATGAGGTGTGTGTAGTGTGTATGTAGCATATCTAGATTAAGTCTGGTGTGTGAGTGATGGGTATGATATGTGTGTAGTATATGTGAGGTGGGTATGACGTGTGTGGTGTGTAGCATGTATGGGTTAAGTGTAAGGTAGGTATGGTGTGTGCATGTTGTGTGCTACATATGGGTATGTGTGTGGTGTGTTCGGTGGGCATGGTATCTGTGGTGTGTGAGGTGGGTATGTGTGTTGTGTGTGG
>NW_022448025.1:926-1945 GCF_009761245.1 Sapajus apella | reverse complement strand
GCACCATGCTGCTTAGAGAGAAGCATGAAAAAGAATCCCCTGGACAGAAGATTTGCCTGGCGGGGTGTAAAACAAACCGGGGTGATGGAAATGAGTTCTGGGGACGTGCTGCTCTCCACTTGGGGCCCGATGATAATTTTGCCAAGATGGCCAAGGTCTGGGGTCTTTGTGGACAGAAAGTTCCGAGACCCCTCTCCACAGCTCCCCTCATTTGCAGGTGGGTTCCTCCCCACACACCTCCCCTTTCCCAGGGCCCCGTTTTCCCTCTCTGCCTGTGTCTGCCAGACCCTGACAGCTTCTATCGCACTGTGACCTACCTAAGGGACAGATGGTTATGGTAAGTAAATGTAAAAGCCACAGGGCGCAAATGCAGGGAACTGCATTGAAGGGGAATCAAACCCGGGTCTCCGGTGTGGGAGGCAAGAATGCTCCCACTGAACCACCAATGCCAGCCGGATGGAACCTTGTGGCCTTTCCTTGGAAACAGGTAAGCTATGGACATGGGAAAAGGAGTCAAGATTTTCCCCGTGTGCTCTTTGGAAGATATAACTAACAAAAAAGACACCCAGAGCAAAGGCTCACATTGGAGATTTGTGTCGGGCAACACCACAAAGTCACGGCTTTGCATTAAAACATCTGACTTCATAAAGCCTTATTCTGAAGTGGGCTCTGTACAACTGGATAACAATCCTCTGTAGGAAAACATCAGAAATGCACCCAGTTTCTTGTCTCTAGTCCCGTATCCAGTGGGCGCCTGTGGAAAGTTCCTGCCTCGCTTCTTGATAACTTATCTTTGCCGTCCCATGGCTTGGTGCCTCCCAAACCCTTTCCTCCCATTATTCAGATGAACATCAGCACTTTCCCCAAAAAGGCCTTCAGGACCCAGGGACCTCGGATTGGAAAGCTGGACTCTTGGGACTGTGCCTGGGAAAATCCAGGAGACTTGCTTGATAATTGAACTTCTCGGCTAGGCGCGGTGGCTCAAGCCTGTAATCCCAGCACTTTGGGAGGCCGAGGCG
>NW_022448025.1:0-826 GCF_009761245.1 Sapajus apella | reverse complement strand
AAAAAAAAAAAAAAAAGAGGATAATTGAACTTCTCACCTCATAGATCTCTCCAATTCCTGAAAAACACCAGGGATCAGATCTTGCGTTTACCTTCTTATGCCTTACAGAGACCAAAACATGAGCGAAGAAATGGGCATTTCACTCCAGGATTTCTTTCCTTCATCTCCCTCTCGCGGCTCACACAAGGAGGCCAGTTCAGGGAAAAACAGCTGTATTCTATTCCTATGGATTCTAGGTAGATGCTGGGATATTCCTCTAACTAATGTAAAGCGTTCTTTTGCTGTTTGCCTTTGTCTGATATCCATGTTTTCACTCTCTCTTTTTACAATAAGCCTGGTACAGATTTCCTGGTACAGATTACAGACTTCCAATAAGACTGCTCTTTTTGTTGGGTGTGTGTTTTAAATGTTTTGTTTACAATTTTTACTTTAAGTTCGGGGGACATGTGCAGGATGTGCAGCTGTGTAACAAAAGTAAACGTGTGCCCTGGCGATTTGCTGCACAGATCATCCCATCGCCCAGGTACTAAGCCCAGCATCCTTTAGCTGCTCTTCCTGATGCTCTCCCTCCTCCCAGCCCCCACACTCTGCAGGCCCAGTGTGTGTTGTCCCCACCCCTCAACTCCAAGTATCCATATGTTCTCATCATTCAGCTCCCACGTATAAATGAGAACACGCGGTATTTGGTTTTCTGTTTCTTCATTAGTTTGCTAAGGATAACGTGCACTGCTTTTAATATTTAACCCTTGGCCGGGCGCGGTGGCTCAAGCCTGTAATCCCAGCACTTTGGGAGGCCGAGGCGGGTGGATCACGAGGTCAAGAGATC
>NW_022448024.1:1138-1945 GCF_009761245.1 Sapajus apella | reverse complement strand
AAAGTCCAACAGATAAACTCTTCCCCCAATTCTGCAGAAAAAAGCTAAAAAGAGAGAAATAAGTTGCCTCATCAATGTGGCCAAGAAAAATGAATTTGTAAAGAAGGCATGGGAAATCAAGGAAGGAAATCAATCTCACTCTTTACTGACTACTTCTAAATACTGCCTTAACCAGAGGAGGGCAGGAGCCTGGCTTTCAAAGACAACATACATTCAATACTTTCACTGATGACAAACTCACAAGTCATTAGAAGTTTAGCAACGTTCAGAAATGTATGTACAGCACTAGCACTTGGGTCCAAATGGAGCATGCTACATGACAAGGAGGGAAAGTAAAACCAATCGCTCAGGAGCCCCTGGGATGTGGGTGAGGGAGATGTGGGCATATTCAGCCATCCACTTCCAACACGCTTGAAAGTATTACAGTAGCTAGGTTACTGGTAACATCTCTTCCCTAGGTGTGGGACCTTGTCTTTTCTACAAATGGTGGCTTCTCTTCTCCCTCCATAAGAATCACAGAGGCATTTTGTCATTAGAAAACCTCAGAGATTTTTAAGATAGCAGAGTCTTTTCAGCTAGGAAACCCATCTCTCCTCATGGTTGTGTCTTGAGGTCTGAATAAATGTGAAGATAAAGTCACGTTTGAAAACAATGCTAAAGTTCAAATATGTTACCATCATTTTGAGGAAGTTAAATTATTAATCTGCATCACCTGTAAATAATATATTTCCTGTGTCCCTCATCATGCTATTTATAAGAAAGAACAAAATATGAAATAAGAATATCCTGGAAAGATTAAGTTAAAAT
>NW_022448024.1:0-1128 GCF_009761245.1 Sapajus apella | reverse complement strand
CTCAATAATTGTGTATTTAATTGAATAATTGTACAGTCTAATTTCCCATTCTTTTCCTTACCAACGTTGAGGCAAAAAAAGAAACACAAACAAAATCACCTGTTTGAATTGCAGTGAAGTTCAGATGAATTTTAGAAAGAATCACATCTTTAGAAATTGCTTCTTCTGATTCACCAACTTTTTAAAGATTTCTTAATTTTCTCAATAGATTTTATTCTTTTCTTCACAAAAGTCTTATATTTATTTTGTTGGGCTTATTATAAGGTACTTGATATGTTCTGATACTATCATAGACATTATAATATTTCATTGAGCACTTATTGCTTAGAGAGATAGGATTAATTTTTTAATAATATCTCTGCTGGGGGAAGAAGTGATTTTTATGTACAGATTTTATACTCAGGAACCCTACTCTCTTATTAATACTAATTGCCTATCTACAAGTTTTCCTACATGTTCTAAATACATATTGATAACATCTGCAAATAAAGAGACAGGTTCCCCCCCCCCCTTAATTTTTAGATTTTATTTCTTTTTCTTATATTAGTATACTGGCTAGAACTTCTACAGCACTGTTGAGGAAAGGAGATAATAGTAGGCACCTGTGTTTTGTTCCTGATCTGAAAAGGTAAGTTTTCCATTTTATCATTAAATATGACCGAGGCTCTAATATCATTATAGTTACCTTTTATCGAATTAAAGATGTTCTATTCTTGTTCTGCTAAGAAATGTTTAAAATCATGAATGAAATCAGAATGTAATCGAAAACATTTTCTGCATCTATTGAGAAGATTAGATTTTTCTCCTTAATCTGCTAATGTTAATTACCCTGATATATGTATCTTGTTGATTTAACAATATATTCTGAAAAAAATCACTGAATAGTAATTTTCCTAATTACTTCCTGTAATATTCCATGTATTGGGCTACTTATTCAGCCAATCTTAGTATGGAACTTAGGTTGTTTCTAATATATTACTATCATCAAAAATACCTCAATAGAGCACCCTGTATATATGCAAGTATTTTTTTTAATTGTTTCCACATTATTGGAGGTGAACCTTCAGAGTAAATTCCTAGAAACAGGATTGCTAAACTAAGAAAAATTGTCTATTTTTGTTGCTGTTG
>NW_022448023.1:0-1945 GCF_009761245.1 Sapajus apella | reverse complement strand
AGTAGAAGCAATTGAAGTTTTCACATACTCTGGTATGACAGACAAAATTACCAACACCACTAAAGACTAAAACCCAATGAAGCAGATGTCAGGCACTTGTCCAAAGAGCAGAAGAATTAGCTCAAGCACTACCGCTCTCATTTGTTACTATTGACAGCTTAGAAAGGTTAAAAGTATGTCACAGGAGCGAACATTTCTGCCATAATCGTTGTTATTGCTTGTATCTGCACATGGAAGGGAAAGCAGAGGTCATAAAGGGAAGTCATTCCTGACTAATACTATTTGTAAGGCAGTCACTCCCTGTGCACATCCCTCCCATCAGAATAATTTCCATGTTTAGAATGCAGAGAATGAAAGGGAATGAAAAACCCATTCTCTACCATGTAATAGCAATTATTCAGAGTACCTTCAACAGGCCTTTCCTGTGTTAACTCAAATTCTCCTGTCTCTAAATCTCTAATAGGACCATCTTGTTCTAAATATGCAGGAACACAGGCACAGAGAGTATGAGATAATTTGCTGACAGTCACACGGCTTGTAAGGAGCTGGGCTGGAATTCAATGCCAGGTTTGACTCCAAGGCCATCTTCTTTCCACCTCTGCTTCTCCTCTCTAACAGAGTAGTCTCTACTCTCTTTGAAGTCTTCTACTTCAAAGGGGTCTTGGGTCTTATGCAAGGTGCCCTTGGATAAAAAGATTCCTCAAGAGATGTGTATATCTCAAGTCATGTGCTGGAACTCCACAGTATGTTCCAAAAGAGACAATGTTATATACACCATTACACAGGCACACTCTATTTACCTTCATTCACTAGTAATACTGTCTACTATGAGACACTGCCTAATCATTTCCCATAGTGGTTTGGAAACTCTCAATCATTAAAATAAATGTTCTTTGATTTCAATACAGAGAAGCATGGTGAGGTATGATCAGAGGACTTACCACCTTGACAGCTAAACAGGTTACAAGAGAATACACCTATGTGAACATTGTTTAAGGACACTGCTGAGAACTGGCTCAAAGGGTAATTACAGGCTTCCACTATTCAGTACTTCACTTGCAACAAACATTCTTCTGTTATCAATCCGTAATTTCAGATCCTTCAAAATAGGTTTTGCCTAGTATACAGTTGGAGATATTCTTAAATAGCACATTTCCAAATCAAGACATAAGAATGAATTATACAATTTACAATGAATTTACTTTGCATAAGAGCATTAAACACTGAAATACAGAAGAGTGGGGACTTTTTTCGCTGTTGTTTATGTTAATTACAGTTACAGCAAATGCTCTACACAGGTTAAATGTCTAAGCAAACAGGAGAGAGGAGAAAAGGCCAACAAATCAGTCAGATTTCAGCAGCACTCCCAAGTCAAGGACAAAAGTAAGATCAATATCGCCAAGCAATTCATAGCCTAGTTCGGTCCACACTTCTCAGTACTTACTGTTATTGGATGCTCAGCTGAAGATGTAATGCTGGGAACTGAGGGGACTTCAGGCTCTTGGAGAACAGTTTACTTTTTCAGAAAAATAAATGAGACAGTACAGACAGAACACACAAATAGGAGATGAAGCAAAGAGAGCGTTGTAGGAAAAGCTAAATGTTCTTGAAATAACTATTCAAAATGGGTACATTTACCTTGCCTTCATCCATCACCCTGGTAGGCGAAGAGCCTCTTGAGCTGTTGTTCATCATGGCAGCTGTACCAGATCCTGGATCTGTTAAAGACCAGATAACTGACATAGGCTTATTCTGACTTGTGTACTCTATGAGGAGGATTATAAAAAAAAAAAAAACAACAACCCTCTCCCCACTTGCTACAAGGTTTTAGACTCTTTAGACGCTCTGGCTCCCTTACCAGAAGGTGAGTGTTTCCCGGATGTCTCAGCTGCCCATTTAGGATGAGACAGAGGCCCGTCCACAGATCCTTGTGAAAGAAATAACA
>NW_022448022.1:0-1945 GCF_009761245.1 Sapajus apella | reverse complement strand
TCAGCCTCCCTAAGTACTGGGATTACAGGTTTGGCCCGCTCCACCCAGCAAAGAATATGGAACACTATTTTCTAATCTTGGGTCAGTTTCTTTCATTTATGCAGCAATGGCGCCGCCTGGTGGCTGCATGGGGAAGTGCCCTGAGGGTAAACCTCCCACAGCAGGGGTTGGAAAAACATTCAAAGGAATCTGACAGATGATCATCTCTCTCTGGGGGAAAAATGGTTCATTAAGCTGTAGCAACCCCAGTATCCACCCCTCCTTCACCAGGATCTCATGGTGATGTTAGGAGCTGTCTACCAAGAGGCCAGAAAAGCACACAGGGAAAGGGACACGGTGTGTTATCTGCGGATATCTTGGTCTTCTCTGAATTATTATTTTTTTTTTTTTTTAGTTGGAGTGTTGCTATTTCCCTCAGGCTGGAGTGCAGTGGTGTAATCTCGTCTAACTGCAACTTACACTTCCTCGTTCAAGTGATTCTCCTGCCTCAGCCTCCTTAGTAGGTGGGATTACAGGCACCTGCCATACCATTCCTGGCTAAGTTTTGTATTTTCAGTAGAAAAGAGATTTTCCTATGTTGGCCAGGCTGGTCTTGAACTCCTCACCTCAAGTGATCTACCTGCCTCAGCCTCCTAAAGGGCTGAAATTACAGGCATGAGCCACCGTGCACAGCCTGGTCTCTGATTTTTAGCAGTGATGGTATCAAACTGATCAATTGCCCTGAATTTTCCTACGTTCTTCCTCTCTCCATCTCTTTCTTCCTAATGATGACATGCATGCACTGCACATCAGGCACTGTCTGAGTGGCTTCTATTGCACTTGCTAAGCACCTATTGTTTGCAAGGCCCTGGAATACAAGGTGAAGGAATTAGAAAAGGTCCTGGCTCCTAGTCCTGGCAAAAACTATCATATGCATGTGCATTGGATTTTTTTCAAGTGTTCAATTATGATCAAAGTGCCACTAACATTTTTCACAAGGCCAGGCATAGTGGCTTACACCTGTAATCTCAGCACTTTGGAGGCCAAGATGGGTAGATCATTTGAGGTCAGGAGTTGGAGACCAGCATGGCCAACATGGTGAAGACTGGTGTCTACTAAAAATACAAAAATGAGCCAGGCGCAGTGGCATATGCATGCAATTCCAGCTCCTGAGGAGGCTGAGGCTGGAGAACTGTTTGAACTGAGGAGGTGGAGATTGCAGTGAACTCAGATTGCACCACTGCACTCCAGCCTGTGAGAGTTACCAAGACTCTGTCTCAAGAAAACAAAACATTTTTTACAATTTTTAGAAAGAGGGTCTTGCTGTGTCTCAGAGCTGGAATTCAGTGGCGTGATCACAGCTTGAATTATCAGCTCAAGCGATCCTCCTGCCTCAGCCTCTGAAGAAGTTAGTACTACAGGTGTGCACTAACAACATGCCCAGTTAATTAAAAAAAATTTTTTTGTGCAGATAGGATCTCTCTGGGTGGTATGTTGCCCAGGATAGCCTTGCTCTCCTGGACTCAAGTGATCCTCCCAACTCAGCCTCCATATGCCATTATACCTTAAATATACCTAGCTGGGGCTCATGCCTGTGATCCCAGCACTTTGGGAAGCTGAGATAGGTGGATCACTTGAAGCCAGGAGCTTGAGAGCACCCGGCCAATGTAGTGAAACCCCATCTGTACTAAAAATACAAAAAATTAGCTGGTTGTGGTAGTGCCTGTGGTCCCAGCTACTAGGGAGGCTGTGGCACGAGAATTGCTTGAATCTGGGAGGCAGAGGTTGCAGTGAGCTGAGATCACACCACTCCATGAGCCTGGCCAACAGAGAGAGACTGTCTCAAACAAACATCTAGCCAGGGCTCTGGAAACCATGGCATATAGTATCTACACAGGAGACACAGAGATCCCACCATCTGTTTTTAGACAGCCCATGAGCTGCACAAGAATGTTTATTGGTTTTA
>NW_022448021.1:0-1945 GCF_009761245.1 Sapajus apella | reverse complement strand
TTTGATTTCAATACCAATTTATCATGCCACAGAATTTTCAGAAATGGAGCAAGGATTGGCACATAAAGGCATAGATTCTATAGAGAAATCTGTGGGGTTGACCCCAAAGCTAACAGGCAGAGCCAGGGAATCTTTAGGGATGCTGCTGCAGCCAGATCTTCAAGTACCAAAATTTGTTGGTCTGACTCCAATGCTAAGGAATCAAGGCTCAAAATTCTTAGGATTACCTCCAGAGAAAAGCCACCAAATCCTAGAAACTATGAAAATGCTCTCTCAGCCATGGCCCCAAGTTAAAGATTTGGGGCAGTTATGTATAAAGCCACTGCAGCAAATCGTGGAATCTGAAAGGATTACCCTAGAACTCAAGCATTACTTTACAGAAGCTATGGGGTTGACCACTGAGGAAAGGATACAAGCAAATGAATTCTTTGGAATGACCCCAAAGCCAAGAAGTCAAGACCCTGGATTTGCAGAGAGATCCCCAAGGCTCTGTCCTCAAGACTTAGAACCTGTGGAGGTGATCTCTCAGAAAAGATTGCAAAGGGCCGGGCGCGGTGGCTCACGCCTGTAATCCCAGCACTTTGGGAGGCCGAGGCGGGTGGATCACGAGGTCAAGAGATCGAGACCATCCTGGTCAACATGGTGAAACCCCGTCTCTACTAAAAATACAAAAAATCAGCTGGGCATGGTGGCGCATGCCTGTAATCCCAGCTACTCAGGAGGCTGAGGCAGGAGAATTGCCTGAACCCAGGAGGCGGAGGTTGCAGTGAGCCAAGATTGTGCCATTGCACTCTAGCCTGGGTAACGAGCGAAAACTCCGTCTAAAAAAAAAAAAAAAAAGATTGCAAAGGGAAGAATCTGTGGTATTGATTCCAAAGTCATTATATCATGTCCCAGATTCTGCTTCAGGGATGACACCTGGGTTAGGACATCAGGTTCCTGAATCTGTGGAGTTGACTTCTGAGTTAGGAGTGCAGGTGGAGAAAACTTTAGAATTAACTCCCAAACCACATCATCATGTGAGATATTCAGAGATAATATTAGGGTTAGTACATCAAGTCCCAGAATCTGTAAATCTGAACTATAAGCAATGGCTGCAAGTAGAGGAATCTTTAGAGGTGCCCCTGAAGCAAACAAGTCAAGTTATAGGACATGAATAATCTTCAGAGCTCACCTCTGAGGCATGGCAGCACAGGGAGGTATCAGTGTGGCTAACGAAGTCAAAGAATCAAAGTATGAAATCTCCAGGGACAACCCCAGGACCATTGGATCAAATTGTAGAATTCATGAGGATTAGTCCAGAACCACTGGATCAAGTCACAGAATCTGCAAGGACATAGCTTCACGTTGCTCAGTCTGAAGAGGTAACCCTTGTAGATGTTCCAAAAGTTGTTCAGTCTGAGAAAGGGACCCCTGGACCACCATTTCAAGTTGTAAAGTCTGTGACAATACCACGGCCAACCGCTCAAGTGGTAGAATATATTGAGTTGGCTCCAAAACTGCAGGATGTGAGACCTTCAGAGCTGCCCTCAGGGCGATGGTTACAAGATGTGAAATCTAAGAAATTAATCACAAAGCCAAAACACCAGACTGTGGAAACAATGGAGTCGACAGGGCTTCAAACTGTAAAAACTATGTTAATCCCAGGGCCACCCCCTTCAAACTGTAAAATCTGAGGAATTAGCACCAGGACCAATTCCTCAGGTTGTAGAATCAATAGGAGTAGCTCCAGAATCGAATTGAAGCAATAAATCCTGTGAATTTACTTCCAAGGCCACATCTTCAAGAACTGATAGTACCTGTAGAATCAACTCTAAGGCCACATATTCAAGTGAAATCTGAAGAATTACCCTCACAGCAAACATCTCCATTTAAGGAACATACAATATTGACTCATAAACAAGGACTTCAGGCTGTGAAATCTACAGTGATAAAAATAGAGCCT
>NW_022448020.1:0-1946 GCF_009761245.1 Sapajus apella | reverse complement strand
AGCTCAGATAGCACAGTGTGCACAGGGAACCGTCCTGCCCAGCACTTCGCCGTTGCCTACAGCCTTTAGTCCATTTTCTGCAGGCAAGATGATTCTTTCCCTGGGTGTGTGAAGGCTCTGGAGCAGAGCGGATGAATGTCTAGAGGTCTGGAGAATGTAACTTGGTTCTGTCAGGGGACCCTGCCTCCCTGAGTTTTTATGGCCCAAGGAGACTAACAATGAGGATGGGTCTGGTTCAGCGGAGCTGCGGCCTTGGCCTTCAGAATGAGGCTGACTCTGGCAGGGAACTCAAGGCCAGTCCTGAGCTGCTCCGGCATCCTCTCATCCCCAGCAGCCTCTCCTTCCCACCCGCGACGCTCAGCTTTGCATCTCCCACCCTTGGCATGCAAAATCCTCCCCCTTCCCTGTGACTTTGCTGCCTGAGCCCAGACACCAACTCTCAGTGGGGCTCAGAGCCTCAGCTTTCTCACATATGAGCTGGGACTGATGCAGTTATGAGGTCATCATGAGGATAAGGAGACCGAGCCCATAGGAAAGCATCTTGCAAAACAGCTGGTAGGTGGGAGAGCCCCACCCCTCCCACTGGTTAAATGAAAACGTCACTCAGAAAATCAGGAAAAGATCCTTATTGAAGTTCATTAAATAAACCTTAGGGTATAACAGCTCGGACCCTGGGATTTCCAGTCTCTCTTTCAAAACATAAGGGAAAGCACCTGTCTCCAAGATGAGAATTCAGATCCTTATGGGACGAAGATATTATAAAAATGCGTACACAGTTAAACTCAGATTGATGTCCGTAATCTGTAGACAGTTATTCTCCAGACACAGATGCAGCCACACTCAGAAGTATTCATCAGGGGCACAGATATTTCACAGAAGACAAAATGTATATTGGGCAAAAGAAGGTCTCCTAGAAAGAAACCAAAATCTTTTTGCCTTACAGGACAATTTTGAAATTTGAAGTCCCCCGGGCCGTGATATCTTGGAAAAGCCCCCAGCTGTTTTGTGCTCCACGCCCAGTGCTACCTCCTCTCTCACCTCCGTGCTGTTTCCCTTAATAAACATTCGCGGTCCTGCCTTTCTGGGCGTCTGCTTCCTGGAGGACCAGTTCACACCCCAGGGTGTACCAGGTGTGGCTCCTCACACGCTGTTCAAACCCAGGCAGATACTGCCGTGCTGGGCACAGAAGCAGGGCTACCTTTTGGGCGGCGTTGACTGGGAAGGGCCTGAGGGAAACTTCTGGGGTGGAGAATATCCTGTGTCAAGCCCCGGGTGGAGGGTGTTGTGCTCATTCGTTCTAGAAATAGTCACTGTGTGCCTAGTGACTGCCAGTGCTGCCTCATGAGCAGACAGACAGGAATCTGTCCCCATGAGGTGGCCACCTTGTCCTGACAGGGAGTAGAAGGGGCCCAGCAGCAGCTGCGGAGCCCGTGAGGGACCTCGCAGAGCTCAGGGTTGTCAGAGCCCTTTCCCCACTGAGCCAGCTGCCCCCAGTAGCACCAGCCCTGGAAGCAGACATTTCTCAGTGAGTCCTGTGCCCCCCACCATCTTCCAGTGATTTTTAAATTGTGTGATAGGCAGAGGGCGGTGGTGAGAGGCTTACTGAGCGGGACTGGAGAGGAGGAGAGAACGCAGGGGTGAAGTCAGTCCCAGGAGGGGACAGGCAGAGAGAAGGGATGAGAGAGGGAGGGGAAGAACAGAGAGGAAAAGAAAGATGAGGATAGAGAGAGGGGTTGAAACAGAGAGAGAGAGAAGGGAGAGAGAGAGAAGGTGGGGGTGAAGGAAGAGAGAGGCGGAGCTGGGAGGATGGAGTCATGGAGAGAAGCTGGTTTGGGCCCAGGGGGAGAGAAGGAGAGATGGAAGAGAGAGACAGGAGGACCTACAGTGAGAACCAAGGGCGCGGGGGGAGGGAGACGTCCAGAGAGCTGGACAGTGATCCACACACG
>NW_022448019.1:0-1946 GCF_009761245.1 Sapajus apella | reverse complement strand
CTCACTGTGTCACCCAGCCTGGAGTGCAATGGCGCAATCTCAGCTCACTGCAGCCTCCTTCTCCTGGATTCAAGCGATTCTCCTGCCTCAGCCTCCCCAGTGGCTGGGACTGCAGGCACGCGCCACCATGTCCGGTTATTTTTGTATTTTTAGTGGAGATGGGGTTTCACCATGTTCACCAGGCTGGTCTCGAGCTGAACTCAAATAATCTGCTCGCCTCAGCCTCCCTGCTGGTTTTACAGGCGTGAGCCAGCGCGCCTGGCCAGCTTAACACTCTGTGTTCTGCTCTGATGACTTCACTAAACTGCTTGGACTGATGTATTATCAGGGTTCCACGCCACAAGGAGCAGAAACCGAATCTAGCTGGTTCGAAGAGATTTAATGTAAAGGACGTTAGGTAGGCCACCTCCACGAGCAAGGCTCGAGGACCAAGTTTAGAAAAATGGGCTCTCAGTCAAGACACAGTCATTCAGCCTGGCAGCGCCCTGACCCGCAATCAGCTGTGAGTCAAAGAAACCTAATCCCTATCCTCAGGGAGCTCACCGCGTAGCAAGGAAGGCAGATATCACAGGGAACGGAGAAGATGAGGTGTTGTGCTGGAAGGCTGCAAGCTTCCTGAAGTCTGGAGCACTTTACTGTGTCCACAGGACAAGGATGGATGAGCGGGTCAAAGGGGTAAAGCCCTCTCACAGAGGACTGGTGGGGGTGCAGACATCCTGTCCATTTTGCTCACAGCTGATTGAATGCCCAGATTCTAGCACATTCTCTGGCATAGCACACGTCCAATAGGTAAGAGTCACATGGGTTGAAAACAGTCAGACCAAGTCATTTCTCTGGCCACACTCTCCCCTTTTGCCCCAGCCCTAACAGGCCTCCCAAATTTAGCAAATATACATCAAGACGCCGAGTTAAACTGAATTGCAGAAGGACAACGAAGTATTTTTTTAGTGTAAGTATGTTCCATGCTTTTATGTCCCATGGGAAACACTTATACTGAAAGAGTACCTGTGCTGTATCTCACAACCCTACGCCCAGGGGAGCATCCCATTGAAAGGCCCCGCCGGACCTGCCCCTTTCCCGTCTGTCCTGCTGCACCCCTGCCCGGCTCCCTCCGCGGCAGCCCCTACGCCTCCTCCCAGGCCCTTGCTTGCCAGGGCCGCTCCGGTGCTGGGGCTTTGGTGCTTCCATTCCTCCTCCTGGACCACTCTTCTCGCAGACAATGTCAAGGCTCCTGCTCCTCGTCTTGGTCGCGGCTTAAATGTCACTTGCTCAGCGAGATTTCGCCGATGCCCCCTTTTGCAATCGCAACCTGCACTCCGGATCTCTGCGCTTCCCAGTCCGACCCCGCTCCATGGCTTATTCTCCGCCGCTAACCGTCCGCCTCCCACCGCTGGATCGAACTCGCGGACAGTGGGCTCTAGTTCACCAGCACCTCAACAGTGCCTGCCACACAGCAAGTGGTCCGTCAAGGTCTCCAGAAGGAAGCCGAATAGACCGACCCAGGTGGGTGGAACCGTGGCATTCCCGGGACTTGAAGCCACCTGTCCCGAGCGGGCGGAGTGGGCGGGGCGCGCCGGGCCCGGCTGCCGGAGGCGGGGGCGCAGTGACTGACGCGGGCCGCTAGAGGGCACCCGAGACCTGCGCCGCCGGTCCGGAACCCGGGCTTCGCGCGACCCACGTGCAGCTAACTGCAGGGTGAGTTGAGAATTCAGTCTGTTTGGCAAATTAAAGCTTTACTCAGGAATACATGAAAGAGTACGTGTTATGAGTTATGCATTGAATCATGTCCCCGCAAAAAGATGTTGAAGTCCTAACCTGCAGTACCTCAGAATGTGACCGTACTTAGGAATAGCGTCTTTACAGAGGGAATCAAGTTAAAATGAGGTCTTCAGGCCGCCACGATGACTCACGCCTGTAATCCCAGCTACTTGGGAGACTGAGGCAGG
>NW_022448018.1:0-1946 GCF_009761245.1 Sapajus apella | reverse complement strand
ATGGCCTGCGCCTGGCCCCTGTACTCCACATCCAGCTTTTCCAGCTCGTGCACGCGCAGCTCGGCGTCCCAGCACTGGTCCTGGGCCTCCTGCAGCTCCAGCCGGTGCTGGCGGCTTGCACCTCCAGCTGGGCCCGCCAGTGCCGCTGCAGCCCGGCCAGCTCCTCCTGGGCCTCCTGCAGCTTCTCCCGCAGGGCCTCCTCCTCCACGTGCATGGCGGTCTCCAGGGCATGCTTGGCCTGCAGGTTACCCAGCTCCAGCTGGTGCTCCATCTTGATGCCCTCCATCACTGCCTTCAGCTCGCCAATCTCCTTCTGCTGGGTGCCTGGGTGCATTAGCAGACAAAAGTGCAATTACTTTCAAGTGCATGCAGCTCACTGATTTCATCCTCAAGTTTCCACACAGTGCCCGCCAGAAGTATGTCCGGCAAGCCTGGCAGAAGGCAGACATCAATACGAAATGGGCAACCACTGGATGGACCAAGAAGATTGAAGCCAGAGAAAGGAAAGCCAAGATGACAGATTTTGATCATTTTAAAGTTATGAAAGCAAAGAAAATGAGGAACAGAATAATCAAGAATGAAGTTAAGAAGCTTCAAAAGGCAGCTCTCCTGAAAGCTTCTCCCAAAAAAAGCACCTGCTGCTAAGGGTGCTGCTGCAGCTGCTGCTAAAGTCCCAGCAAAAAAGATGACCGCTGCAGGCAAGAAGGCTCCAGCCCAGAAGGCTCCTGCCCCGAAATCCACAGGCCAGAAGGCAGCGCCTGCTCCAAAAGCTCAAAAGGGTCAAAAAGCTCCAGCCCAGAAAGCACCTGCTCCAAAGGCATCTGGCAAGAAAGCATAAGAGGCAGTTATACAAAGTAATAAAGGTTCTTTTCGACAAAAAAAAAAAAAATGCTTTAAGCATTTAATAGAATCTGACAGTTTATGTTTGGATATAATGAAACATTAAGATTTATTTACCTCAGAAGTGAATATTTAAAAGACAGGGCATATCTAATTTTATAAATTGTTAAGTTTTAATTTATTAGTGGAAATGTTAAAATAAGTAGAGGAATGCTGACTGTTTAAAGAACATCAAGCTGGGCACGGTGGCTCACACCTTTAAGCCCAGCACCTGGGAAGCCAAAGCGGGTGGATCACGAGGTCAGGAGTTCGAGACCAGTCTGGCCAATATGGTGAAACCCTGTCTCTACTAAAAATACAAAAATTAGGTGGCTGTGGTGGCACACACCTGTAATACCAGCTACTCGGGAGGCTGAGGCAGAAGAATCACTTGAACCAGGGAGGCAGTGGTTGCAGTGAGTGGAGATCACACCATTGCACTCTAGCCTGGGCAACAAGAAATGAAATTGTGTAACTTTTCAAGAAGTAAAAACCAGTTAACATTTTAAAGTCACATTACACTCACAATCTTTAAGACATTGTTTTCAGAAAAAATATTTTTGCTGAGTGAAAATATGAAATAGGATTCAAATACCTATTTCCTTGATAAGTTTAAATGACTTTGACTAACAATCTCAATATTTCTTGCTTTGTGGAAAAGTTTTAGTTTCTCTAGGCTCCCATGAGGATTGAACACGATGGTGTTGAAGGGCCTCTAATGATCCCCGCCTTGGGTACATGTAGTCCTCTCCCACACTGCAGGATTCATCTGTGAATACAGTAGAAATGATGTGTGACTTTTCCTAGGTTAGATCACAAAAGGCATTGTGGCTCTCTTTCTCTCTCTCTTTCTCATACACACACACACATCATTCCATCCAGTGGAAGCCAGATGCTGTGTTGTGAGGACAGTCAGGCAGCCCCATGGAGAGGCCCATGTGGCAAGGCATTGAAGACCTGCCAATAGCTACATGGATGACCATCTTGGAAATAGATGCTCCAGCCCTGGATAAACCTTCAGATGACTGCTCATAGCTTGTCTGTAATCCCATCAGAGACCCTGAGCC
>NW_022448017.1:0-1946 GCF_009761245.1 Sapajus apella | reverse complement strand
GAATACCCTGTTGTTTTATTCGTCCCTCTTCTTCTCCCGTTCTGCTCAACCCAAACCTCTAGCGTCAGAAAGGATTTGAGGACCTGCCCTCTATAACACATCTTCCAGGGATGTATAAGGAGAAAATGGAATTAACATTTTAGTAGACATTTTAAGCTAGGTGTTTTATATATGCCATATTATGTAATCATCAACATAAATTCATGAATTGTTATACCACTGCACAGATAAGAAAACTGATGTTTTATAATCCGTTATTTGTTACTCAGTTTCTGAGTTCTCGATCTGGATTCAGGTGCTGTTTCTTTCTAACCTTAAAACCTGGTTCTTCTCTATGTATTGCACTGCCTCTCCTCTACCTCCTTATCCAGACTTACTCTCAGTTGGTCAAGCAATTGGATATGTTAACCTGTCTCTCTGAACAATATATTTGCTTTCAATATGTATGTGTGAATGTGGGGGAAATTTTTTTCCAGGCACTGACACCATTTGGGAGATTATCTTCTCCAATACTTACTATTATCCTAAAAAGTTACTGCAAATTTACTATGGTAAATACCACCCCAACACCACTGACCGGTACAGCATATAAGAAAAGAAAAACATTAGTATTAATGAAAACTGATCTTCTCAAAAGCTGGTGATATAACAGCCTCAGGATGTGTGATACTGGTTTTTGTATGGAGCTTGCTTTAGCGAATTTCTTTTTAAATGACATTTAGCATCAGAAGTCACTCTAAGTTTTGTCAAATGGAAAACGGGCCATAAAGTCAAAAATGAAAGAAAAAGTACTTAGAATGGCATTTGTGTCAACCTAATATTTAAATTCTCAAACATAATCAGAAGTTTTACCTTCAGGAAAGCCTCTGGAAAAAGCGTGGGCTTTCTGTCCAACTGCTCAGCTTTCCGCGAGGAAGAAGGGATCCAAAATGGAAGGGAAGGTAGAAATGCAGGCAGCAATTTAGTCAGCTGCTCTAAATGAGTCACAGAGCACGCACAGGCTGAAGGCATTACTGCCTCCGTGAGGCTGATTTCACAGGTCCTAATCTGCCTCCCATTACCTCAATTGTCCCCATCTGTGGATTGATGTCAGCATTTTCCTTCCTATTAGCTTCAGTCTCTGCTCCAGGTTGATAACAGTAATAAATACATCTGGACAAATTATGAACTTAATTTCACTGAGTAACCTTATTTATGAAAGAAGAGAGAATATACAAGAGAAACTTGGATGGATTGTGTGTATGATAAAGGGGCTGGTGCAGCTTGAAAGACCATTTGACACATTCACAATGTGTCAGGTTTTACTCTCCTCTCTGCTTTCTCTAAAGCCAAGTAAGAAAGTTCTAGGAATGCTTTTCACTTTTTTACTTGTTTTGTTCTCTACTACGTGTAAGTCTGCCTTTAAGAGTGAAATGTGATAGATTGATGGGGCAGAGAGAGAGAGAGAATCAGGTTTAATCATAAACAGAACTTCAAAATAGCTGAATCTTTTCTTTACGGCCCCTGACTTCCTTCTTGTGACTGGGAATACCCTGTTGTTTTATTCGTCCCTCTTCTTCTCCCGTTCTGCTCAACCCAAACCTCTAGCGTCAGAAAGGATTTGAGGACCTGCCCTCTATAACACATCTTCCAGGGATGTATAAGGAGAAAATGGAATTAACATTTTAGTAGACATTTTAAGCTAGGTGTTTTATATATGCCATATTATGTAATCATCAACATAAATTCATGAATTGTTATACCACTGCACAGATAAGAAAACTGATGTTTTATAATCCGTTATTTGTTACTCAGTTTCTGAGTTCTCGATCTGGATTCAGGTGCTGTTTCTTTCTAACCTTAAAACCTGGTTCTTCTCTATGTATTGCACTGCCTCTCCTCTACCTCCTTATCCAGACTTACTCTCAGTTGGTCAAGCAATTGGATATGTTAACCTGTCTCTCTGA
>NW_022448016.1:0-1946 GCF_009761245.1 Sapajus apella | reverse complement strand
AGCTCAGATAGCACAGTGTGCACAGGGAACCGTCCTGCCCAGCACTTCGCCGTTGCCTACAGCCTTTAGTGCATTATCTGTAGGAAAGATGATTCTTTCCCTGGGTGTGTGAAGGCTCTGGAGCAGAGCGGATGAATGTCTAGAGGTCTGGAGAATGTAACTTGGTTCTGTCAGGGGACCCTGCCTCCCTGAGTTTTTATGGCCCAAGGAGACTAACAATGAGGATGGGTCTGGTTCAGTGGAGCTGCGGCCTTGGCCTTCAGAATGAGGCTGACTCTGGCAGGGAACTCAAGGCCAGTCCTGAGCTGCTCCGGCATCCTCTCATCCCCAGCAGCCTCTCCTTCCCACCCGCGACGCTCAGCTTTGCATCTCCCACCCTTGGCATGCAAAATCCTCCCCCTTCCCTGTGACTTTGCTGCCTGAGCCCAGACACCAACTCTCAGTGGGGCTCAGAGCCTCAGCTTTCTCACATATGAGCTGGGACTGATGCAGTTATGAGGTCATCATGAGGATAAGGAGACCGAGCCCATAGGAAAGCATCTTGCAAAACAGCTGGTAGGTGGGAGAGCCCCACCCCTCCCACTGGTTAAATGAAAACGTCACTCAGAAAATCAGGAAAAGATCCTTATTGAAGTTCATTAAATAAACCTTAGGGTATAACAGCTCGGACCCTGGGATTTCCAGTCTCTCTTTCAAAACATAAGGGAAAGCACCTGTCTCCAAGATGAGAATTCAGATCCTTATGGGACGAAGATATTATAAAAATGCGTACACAGTTAAACTCAGATTGATGTCCGTAATCTGTAGACAGTTATTCTCCAGACACAGATGCAGCCACACTCAGAAGTATTCATCAGGGGCACAGATATTTCACAGAAGACAAAATGTATATTGGGCAAAAGAAGGTCTCCTAGAAAGAAACCAAAATCTTTTTGCCTTACAGGACAATTTTGAAATTTGAAGTCCCCCGGGCCGTGATATCTTGGAAAAGCCCCCAGCTGTTTTGTGCTCCACGCCCAGTGCTACCTCCTCTCTCACCTCCGTGCTGTTTCCCTTAATAAACATTCGCGGTCCTGCCTTTCTGGGCGTCTGCTTCCTGGAGGACCAGTTCACACCCCAGGGTGTACCAGGTGTGGCTCCTCACACGCTGTTCAAACCCAGGCAGATACTGCCGTGCTGGGCACAGAAGCAGGGCTACCTTTTGGGCGGCGTTGACTGGGAAGGGCCTGAGGGAAACTTCTGGGGTGGAGAATATCCTGTGTCAAGCCCCGGGTGGAGGGTGTTGTGCTCATTCGTTCTAGAAATAGTCACTGTGTGCCTAGTGACTGCCAGTGCTGCCTCATGAGCAGACAGACAGGAATCTGTCCCCATGAGGTGGCCACCTTGTCCTGACAGGGAGTAGAAGGGGCCCAGCAGCAGCTGCGGAGCCCGTGAGGGACCTCGCAGAGCTCAGGGTTGTCAGAGCCCTTTCCCCACTGAGCCAGCTGCCCCCAGTAGCACCAGCCCTGGAAGCAGACATTTCTCAGTGAGTCCTGTGCCCCCCCACCATCTTCCAGTGATTTTTAAATTGTGTGATAGGCAGAGGGCGGTGGTGAGAGGCTCACTGAGTGGGACGGGAGAGGAGGAGAGAACGCAGGGGTGAGGTCAGTCCGAGGAGGGGACAGGCAGAGAGAAGGGATGAGAGAGGGAGGGGAAGAACAGAGAGGAAAAGAAAGATGAGGATAGAGAGAGGGGTTGAAACAGAGAGAGAGAGAGGGAGAGAGAGAGAAGGTGGGGGTGAAGGAAGAGAGAGGCGGAGCTGGGAGGATGGAGTCATGGAGAGAAGCTGGTTTGGGCCCAGGGGGAGAGAAGGAGAGATGGAAGAGAGAGACAGGAGGACCTACAGTGAGAACCAAGGGTGCGGGGGGAGGGAGACGTCCAGAGAGCTGGACAGTGATCCACACACG
>NW_022448015.1:0-1947 GCF_009761245.1 Sapajus apella | reverse complement strand
CTCCATCTCCAGAACTCTTCATCTTTCAAAACTGAAACTCTATACCCTCTATAAATTTGACTACTCTAGGTGTCTCACAGAATATCATACAGTATTTGTCTTTTTGTGACTAATTTATTTCACTTAGCACAATGTTCTTAAGGTTCATCCATGTTGTATCATGTACCACAATTTCATTCCTTTTTAAAAAGGATCAGTAATATTTGATTGTATGTGAATACTACAATGGAATATTATTAAAATGGAATATTTTGTTTAGCCATCATCTATCGATAGACATTTGGGTTGTTTTGACCTTTTGGCTATTATGAACAATGCCGCTACGAACATGAACATACAAATTTCTGTTTGAGTTCCTGCTTTCAATTCCTTTGGGTATATACCCAGAAGTGAAACTGCTGGATTATATGGTAATTCTATTTTTAATTATTTACGTAACTGTCATACTATTTTCTATAGCAGTTATATCATTTTACATTCCCACTAATAATGCATAAGAGTTTCAATTTCTCCACATCTACACTAACACTTATTCTCTCTGTCTCTCTGTCTCTGTGTGTGTGTGTGTGTGTGTGTGTGTGTGTGTGTGTGTGTATGTGTGTGTATGTTATTGACAGTAGCTATCCTGAAGGATGTGAGGTTATATCTCCTGTAACAGCTCATTTGATTTTAATCTTTCTTAATCATTATGAATTTAAAACTGTAAGTTTACCTTTAAGTACTGCTTTAGTTGTATAACACAGTTTCTGTCATGTAGTGTTTTATTTAGTTCTAAGTGTTTTTTAAGCAGAGTCTGATCTAGTAATATGTTACTTAGTTTCCAAACATGTGGGATTTTATTTTAGCTATCATTTTTACAAAAGTTAATTCCAGGATGCATTGTAGTAGGAGAATGTTGTCTGAATGGGATTGGTTCTTTAGAATTTATTGAAGATTCCTTTATGGCCCAAAAGTGATCTATTGTTGTGTTACATTATATTCAAAAAGAATGCCAATTTTGGATCTATATATCTTTACAATTGTTTTTCACCTCATTCATATCCATACATTTTCAGGTCTGTTTGATCTCCAGTCCTTAGAAATATTTCCAACTACAATTGTTGATTTATGTATTTTTAAAATTTATTTGATATAGTTCAAGATTGTATTGTAGATGCATGTATGCTTATGATGATTGTATCAATTTTCTACTGTTCATTAATTAAACATTTTAAAACTGTGAGACATAACATACATGCAGAAAGTTTATAAGGTATATACGTAGATTTAAATAAATACGTATAACATGAATCCATATCATCATTACTGTATAATCCATATAATTACTACTAAGGTTAAGAAAACATTGCCAACATTCCAGAAACCCCCTCTCCCTCTTTTGATTTTCACATTTTCACATCCTCTTCACTTTTGGAATTAACTATTCAACTGGTTTTTAATTTTATTTTATTTAGAAAAGAGGGTCTCACTATGTTGCCCAGGCTGTAGGACACTACCCATTCACAGGTATAATTGTAGCGGGCAACAGCTTTGAACTCCTGGGCTCAAGTGATCCTTCTGCCTCAGCCTATTAAGTTGCTGGGACTCTAGGCATGCACCATTGTACCCAGCTCAATTTACCTGATTTTTATTTATTTATTTATTTATTATTATTATTGTTATTTTGAGTCAGAGTCAGAGTCAGAGTCTTGCTCTTTCACCCAAGATGGAGTGCAGTGGCACAATTTCAGCTCACTGCAACCTTCGTTTCCCGGGTTCAAATGATTCTCCTGCCTTAGGCTCCTGAGTAGCTGGGATTACAGTCGCCCACCACTATGCCCAGCTAATTTTTTTTGTATTTTTAGTAGAGATGGGGTTTCCCCATGTTGTCCAGGCTGCTCTTGAACTCCTGACCTCAGCCTCCCAAAGTGCTGGGATTACAGGTGTGAGCCATGGTGCCCAGCCTCA
>NW_022448014.1:0-1947 GCF_009761245.1 Sapajus apella | reverse complement strand
CTCAACTGCTACATTCACACATCTGTTTAACCCTGTAAGTTGTATATACACCTTGACAATCATTCTGCTACATAGCTTCGTTTTCGTTTCAGGTGCAGATATTTCTCATTACACCCTGTACACCCATTCACTCAGGAATATGCAAACGCAGCTTTTAGAAGAAACGTGTTTATAACTCGCTGAATCTAATCATAGATGCACCTTCCAAAGGTGAACGAACACACAGCAGAGTAGTTTGAAACAGACGATTCTCCTGTGGTTTAGAAGAGATCTTACCACTAACTTTTAAGAGCCTGTATATGGCTGGAAATATCTCTTTCCAGATTCTCCAAAGAAAGGGTTTCTGAACTCCTACATTCACACATCTGTTTAACTCTGTAAGTTGAATATACACCTTGACAATCATTCTGCTACATAGCTCCGTTTGTGTTTAAGAGCCAGATATTTCTCATTACATCCTATACTCCCATTCACTCAGGAAAATCCAAACGCAGCTATTAGAAGAAACGTGTTTCTAACTCGCTGAATCTAATCATAGCAGCAACGTCCTAAGGTGAACGAACACACAGCAGAATAGTTTGAAACAGACGATTCTCCTGTGGTTTAGAAGAGATCTTACCGCTATCTTTTAAGAGCCTGTATATGGCTGGAAATATCTCTTTCCAGATTCTCCAAAGAAAGGGTTTCTGAAGTGCTACATTCACACAGCTGTTCAACTCTTTAAGTTCAATATACTTCTTGACAATCATTCTGCTATATAGCTCCTTTTTTGTTTTAGAGCCAGATATTCCTCATTACATCCAGTAATTCTTATGATACTGTATATGGCTGGAAATATCTCTTTCCAGATTCTCCAAAGAAAGGGTTTCTGAACTTTTACATTCACTTATCTTTTTAACTCTGTAACTTGAATATACACCTGGATAATCATTGTGCTACATAGCTCCATTTTTTTTTAGAGGCAAATATTTCTCATTATATCCGGTACTATCATTCAGTCAGGAATATCCAAACGCAGCTTTTAGAAGAAACGTGTTTCTAACTCGCTGAATCTAAACATAGATGCAACTTCCTAAGTGAATGAACACACACCAGAGAAGTTTGAAATAGACTTTTCTCCTGTTGTTTAGACGCGATCTTACCGGTAATTGTTATGATCCTGTATATGGCTTTAAATATCTCTTTCCAGATTCTCCAAAGAAAGGGTTTCTGAACTGCTACATTCACACATCTGCATAACTTGTAAGTTGAATATACTCCTTGAGAATTATTCTGCTACATAGCTCCGTTTTTGTTTTTGAGCCAGATATTTCTCATTACATCCTATACTCCCATGACTCAGCAATATCCAACGCAGCTTTTAGAAGAAACGTGTTTGTAACCCGCTGAATCTAATCATAGATGCAACTTCCTAAGATGAACGAACACACAGGAGAAAAGGTTGAAACAGACGTTTCTCCTGTGGTTTAGATTTGAACTTACCGCTAATTCTTATGATCCTGTATATGGCTGGAAATATCTCTTCCAAACTCTACAAAGACAGGGTTTCTCAACTACTACCTCCACACGTCTGTTTATCTCTTTAAGTTGAATATACACCTTGACAATCATTCTGCTACATAGCCCCGTTTTTGTTTTAGAGCCAGATATTTCTAATTAGATTGTATACTCCCATTGACTCAGAAATATCCAAACGCAGCTTTTAGAAGAAACGTGTTTCTAACTCGCTGAATCTAAACATAGATGCAACTTCCTAAGGTGAACGAACACACAGCAGAGAAGTTTGAAACAGACTTTCTCCTGTGGTTTAGATGCTATCTTACCGCTAATTCCTATGAGCATGTATATGCCTGGAAATATCTCTTTCCAGATTCTCCAAAGAAAGCATTTCTGAACTGCCACATTCACACATCTGTTTAGCTCTGTAAGTTGTATATACACCTTGAC
>NW_022448013.1:627-1947 GCF_009761245.1 Sapajus apella | reverse complement strand
CCTTCAAACTGCAATACTGTGTGTTCGTTCAGCTTCGGAAGTTGCATGTATGTTTACATTCAGCGAGTTAGAAACACGTTTCTCCAAAAAGCGGCGTTTGGACATTCCTGAGAGAATGGGAGTATTGGGTGTAATGAGAAATATCGGGCTGTAAAACAACAAAGGATCTATGTAGCAGAATGATTGTCAAGGTGTATATTAAACTTACAGAGTTAAACAATTGTGTGAATGAAGCAGTTCAGAAACACTTTCTTTGGAGAATCTAGAAAGAGATATTTCGAGCCATATACAGGAACATAAGAATCAGCGGTAAGATCGCGTCTAAACCACAGGAGAAACGGCTCTTTCAAACTTCTCTGCTGGGTGTTCCTTCACCTTAGGAAGTTGCATCTATGCTTAGACTCCATAACTTAGAATCAGGTTTCTTCTAAAAGTTGCGTTTGGATATTTCTGCGTTATTGGGAGTATAGGGTGTAATGAGAAATATCGGGCTCTAAAACAACAACGGAGCTATGTAGAAGACTGATTGTCAAGGTGTATATTAAACTTACAGAGTTAAACAATTGTGTGAATGTAGCAGTCCACTAACCCTTTCTTCGGAGAATCTGTAAAGAGATATTTCCAGCCATATTCAGACTCTCAATAATTAGCTTTAAGATCGAATCTAAATCATACGAGAAACGTCTCTCAAACTGCTCCAATGTGTGTTCGTTGACCTTAGGAAGTTGCATCTATGTTTAGATTCAGCGAGTTAGAAACACGTTTCTCCAAAAACCTGCGTTTGGATATTCCTGAGTGAATGGGAGTGTAGGGATTAATGAGAAATACCTGGCTGTAAAACAAAAACGGAGCTATGTAGCAGAATGATTGTCAAGGTGTATGTTCAACTTACAGAGTTAAACAGATGTGTGAACGTAGCAGTTCAGAAACACTTTCTTTGGAGAATCTGGAAAGAGATAATTCCAGCCATATACAGGCTCATAAAATTTAGTGGTAAGATCGCATCTAAACAACAGGAGGAACGTCTCTTTCAAACTGCTCTGCTGTGTGTTCGTTCACCTTCGGAAGTTGCATCTATGTTTAGATTCAGCGAGTTAGAAACAGGTTTCTTGTAAAAGCTGCGTTGGGATATTCCTGGGTTTTGGGGAGTATAGGGTGTAATGAGAAATATCTGGCTCTAAAACAACAACGGAACTATCTAGCAGAATGATTGTCAAGGTGTATTTTCAACTTACAGTGCTAAACAGACGTGTGAATGTAGTAGTTCAGAAACCCTATTTTGAGAATCTTGAAAGAGACATTTCCAGCCATATACAGATA
>NW_022448013.1:0-527 GCF_009761245.1 Sapajus apella | reverse complement strand
TTTTTTAGAATCTTGAAAGAGACAGTTCCAGCCATATACAGATATATCAGAATGAACGGTAAGGTCGTGTCTACACCACAGGGGAAACATCTCTTTCAAACTTCCCTGCTGTGTGTTCATTGACCTAAGGAAGTTGTATCTATGTTAAATTCAGCGGGTCAGAAACACGTTTCTTGTAAAAGCTGCGTTTGGCTATTCCTGAGTGAATGGGAATATAATGTGTAATGAGAAATATCTGGCTCTAAAACAAAAACGGAGCTATGTAGCTGAATGATTGTCAAGGTGTGTATTCAACATATAGAATTAAACAGATGTGTGAAGTTAGCAGATCAGAAACTCTTTCTTTTGAGAACCTAGAAAGAGATATTTCCAGCCTTACACATGCACATAAGATTAGTGGTAACATCGCGTCTAAACCACAGGAGAAACGTCTCTTTCAAACTGCTCTGCTGTATGTTCGTTCACCTAAGGAAGTTGCATCTATGTTAAATTCAGCGAGTTAGAAACACGTTTCTTCTAAAAGCTGA
>NW_022448012.1:0-1947 GCF_009761245.1 Sapajus apella | reverse complement strand
AGTTGAACATGCACCTTGACAGTCATTCTTCTACATAGCTCCGTTTTGGTTTTAGAGCCAGATATTTCTCATTATACCCTACACTCCCAATAACCCAGGAAAATCCAAACGCAGCTTTTAGAAGAAACGTGTTTCTAACTCGCTGAATCAAAACATAGATTCAACTTCCTAATGTGAACGAAACACAGCAGAGCAGTTTGAAAAAGACGTTTCTCCTGTGGGTTAGACGCGATCTTACCGCTAAATCTTATGAGCCTGTATATGGCTGGAATTATCTCTTTCCAGAATCTCCAAAGAAAGTGTTTCTGTACTGCTACATTCACACATCTGTTTAACTCTGTAAGTTGAAGATACACCTTGACAATCATTCTGCTACAAAGCTCCGATTTTGTATTAGAGCCAGATATTTCTCATTAAACCCTATACTCCCATTCACTGAGGAATATCAAAACGGAGCTTTTTGGAGAAACGTGTTTCTAACTCGCAGAATCTAAACATAGATGCAACTTCCTAAGGTGAACGAACACACAGTGGAGCAGTTTAAAAGACACGTTTCTGTTATGATTTAGATGCGATCTTAAAGCTAATTATTAAGAGTCTGTATATGGCTGGAAATATCTCTTTCCAGATTCTCCAAAGAAAGGGTTAGTGACCCGCTACATTCACAAAATGGTTTAACTCTGTGAGTTTAGTATACACCTTGACAATCATTCTGCTACATAGCTCCGTTGTTGTTTTAGAGCCAGATATTTCTCATTACACCCTACACTCCCATACACTCAGGAATATCCAAACGCCGCTTTTTGGAGAAACGTGTTTCTAACTCGCTGAATCTAAACATAGATGCAACTTCCGAAGGTGAACGAAAACATAAGAGAGCAGTTTGAAAGAGACGATTCTCCTATGGTTTAGACGCGATCTTACCGCTAATTCTTAGGAGCCTGTGTATAGCTGGAAATATCTCTTTCCAGATTCTCCAAAGGAAGGTTTTCTGAACTGCTACATTCACATATCTGTTTAGTTCTCTAAGTTGAATACACACCTTGACAATCATTCTGATACACAGCTCCGTTGTTGTTTTGGAGCCCGATATTTCTCATTAAACCCTATACTCCCATTCACTCAGGAATATGAAAACGCTGCTTTTTGCAGAAACGTGTTTCTAACTCGCTGAATCTAAACATACATGCAACTTCCGAAGGAGAATGAACACACAGTAGAGTAGTTTGAGAGAGACGCTTCTAATGTGATTTAGATGCGATATTACAGCTAATTCTTAAGGGTCTGTATATTGCTGGAAATATCTCTTTCCAGATTCTCCAAGGAAAGGATATCTGAACTGCTACATTCACACATCTGTCTACCTCTGTAAGTTGAATACACACCTTGGCAACCATTCTTCTACATAGCTCCGTTATTGTTTTAGATCTAGATATTTCACATTACACCCTATACTCCCAATAACCCTTGAATATCCAAACGCAGCTTTTAGAAGAAACCTGTTTCTAACTCGCTGAATCTAAACATAGATGCAACTTCCTAAGGTGAACGAACGCAGAGCAGAGCAGTTTGAAAGAGACGTTTCTCCTGTGGTTTAGACGCGATCTTAAAGCTAATTCTTAGGGTCTGTATATGGCTGGAAATATCTCTTTCAAGATTCTCCAAGGAAAGGGTTTCTGACCTGCTACTTTCACACATCTGTCGAACTCTGTAAGTTGAATACACACCTTGGCAACCATTCTTCTACATAGCTCTGTTGTTGTTTTAGATCCAGATATTTCTCATTACACTGTATAAAACCAATAACCCATGAATATCCAAACGCAGCTTTTATAAGAAACCTGTTTCTAACTCGCTGAACCTAAACATAGATGCAACTTCCTAATGTGAACCAAACACAGCAGAGCAGTTTGAAAGAGACGTTTCTTCTGTGGTTTAGACGCGAAC
>NW_022448011.1:0-1947 GCF_009761245.1 Sapajus apella | reverse complement strand
GAAAACTTCAGGCCAATATCCATGATGAACATAGATGCAAAAATCTTTAATAAAATACTGACAAGCTGATTGCAACAGCACATCAAAAAGCTTATCCACCATGATCAAGTAGGCTTCATCCCGAGGATGCAAGGCTGGTTCAACATACGCAACTCTATAAACATAATTCACCACATAAACAGAACCAAAGACAAAAACCACATGATTATCTCAATTGATGCAGAGAAGGCCTTTGACAAAATTCAACAGCCCTTTATGCTAAAAACCCTCAATAAGCTAGGTATTGACGGAACGTATCTCAAAATAATAAAAGCTATTTATGACAAACCAACAGCCAATATCATACTGAATGGGCAAAAACTGGAAGCATTCCCCTTGAAATGTGGCACCCAGATTTGGCATCTTGGCATTTGGATCTTGGCATCCAAGACAAGGATGCCCTGTCTCACCACTGCTATTCAGTATACTATTAGAAGTTCTAGCCAGAGCAATCAGGCAAGAAAAAGAAATAAAGGACATTCAAATAGGAAAGGAGGAAGTCAAATTGTCTCTGTTTGCAGATGACATGATTGTATATCTAGAAGACCCCATCGTCTCAGCCCCAAATCTCCTGAAACTGATAAGCAACTTCAGCAAAGTCTCAGGATACAAAATCAATGTGCAAAAATCACATGCATTCCTATAAACCAGTAACAGACTTAAAGAGAGCCAAATCAAGAACAAACTTCCGTTCACAATTGCCACAAAGAGAATAAAATACCTAGGAATACAACTAACAAAGAACGTAAAGGACCTCTTCAAGGAGAACTACAAGCCACTGCTCAACGAAATAAGAGAGGACACAAACAGTTGGAGAAACATTCCATGTTCACGGTTAGGAAGAATCAATATTGTGAAAATGGCCATACTGCCCAAAGTAATTTACAGAATCAATGCTATCCCCATCAAGCTATCAATGACCTTCTTCGCAGAACTGGAAAAAACCACCTTAAACTTCATATGGAACCAAAAGAGAGCCTGCATAGCCAAGTCAATCCTAAGCAAAAAAACAAAGCGGGAGGCATCACACTACCAGACTTCAAACTATACTACAGGGCTACAGTAATCAAAACAGCATGGTACTGGTACCAAAACAGAGATATAGACCAATGGAACAGAACAGAGGTCTCGGAGGCAACACAACATATCTACAACCATCTGATCTTTGACAAACCTGACAAAAACAAGCAATGGGGAAAGGAGTCCCTGTTTAATAAATGGTATTGGGAAAACAGGCTAGCCATGTGCAGAAAGCAGAAACTGGACCCCTTCCTGACACCTTACACTAAAATTAACTCCAGATGGATTAAAGACTTAAACATAAGACCTAACACCATAAAAACCCTAGAAGAAAATCTAGGCAAAACCATTCAGGACATAGGTGTAGGCAAGGACTTCATGACCAAAACACCAAATGCATTGACAACAAAAGCCAAAATAAACAAATGGGACCTAATCAAACTCCGCAGCTTCTGCACGGCAAAAGAAACAGTCATTAGAGTGAATCGGCAACCAACAGAATGGGAAAAAATTTTTGCAGTTTACTCATCTGACAAAGGGCTGATATCCAGAATTTACAAAGAACTAAAACAGATTTACAAGAAAAAAACGAACAAGCCCATTCAAAAGTGGGCAAAGGATATGAACAGACACTTTACAAAAGAAGACATACATGAGGCCAACAAACATATGAAAAAATGCTCATCATCACTGGTCATCAGAGAAATGCAAATCAAAACTACATTGAAATACTGTCTCACGCCAGTTAGAATGGCGATCATTAAAAAATCTGGAGACAACAGATGCTGGAGAGGATGTGGAGAAATAGGAACACTCTTACACTGTTGGTGGGAGTGTAAATTGGTTCAACCATTGTGGAAGACAGTGTGGCAATTCCTCAAGGACCTA
>NW_022448010.1:0-1947 GCF_009761245.1 Sapajus apella | reverse complement strand
CTCCATCTCCAGAACTCTTCATCTTTCAAAACTGAAACTCTATACCCTCTATAAATTTGACTACTCTAGGTGTCTCACAGAATATCATACAGTATTTGTCTTTTTGTGACTAATTTATTTCACTTAGCACAATGTTCTTAAGGTTCATCCATGTTGTATCATGTACCACAATTTCATTCCTTTTTAAAAAGGATCAGTAATATTTGATTGTATGTGAATACTACAATGGAATATTATTAAAATGGAATATTTTGTTTAGCCATCATCTATCGATAGACATTTGGGTTGTTTTGACCTTTTGGCTATTATGAACAATGCCGCTACGAACATGAACATACAAATTTCTGTTTGAGTTCCTGCTTTCAATTCCTTTGGGTATATACCCAGAAGTGAAACTGCTGGATTATATGGTAATTCTATTTTTAATTATTTACGTAACTGTCATACTATTTTCTATAGCAGTTATATCATTTTACATTCCCACTAATAATGCATAAGAGTTTCAATTTCTCCACATCTACACTAACACTTATTCTCTCTGTCTCTCTGTCTCTGTGTGTGTGTGTGTGTGTGTGTGTGTGTGTGTGTGTGTGTATGTGTGTGTATGTTATTGACAGTAGCTATCCTGAAGGATGTGAGGTTATATCTCCTGTAACAGCTCATTTGATTTTAATCTTTCTTAATCATTATGAATTTAAAACTGTAAGTTTACCTTTAAGTACTGCTTTAGTTGTATAACACAGTTTCTGTCATGTAGTGTTTTATTTAGTTCTAAGTGTTTTTTAAGCAGAGTCTGATCTAGTAATATGTTACTTAGTTTCCAAACATGTGGGATTTTATTTTAGCTATCATTTTTACAAAAGTTAATTCCAGGATGCATTGTAGTAGGAGAATGTTGTCTGAATGGGATTGGTTCTTTAGAATTTATTGAAGATTCCTTTATGGCCCAAAAGTGATCTATTGTTGTGTTACATTATATTCAAAAAGAATGCCAATTTTGGATCTATATATCTTTACAATTGTTTTTCACCTCATTCATATCCATACATTTTCAGGTCTGTTTGATCTCCAGTCCTTAGAAATATTTCCAACTACAATTGTTGATTTATGTATTTTTAAAATTTATTTGATATAGTTCAAGATTGTATTGTAGATGCATGTATGCTTATGATGATTGTATCAATTTTCTACTGTTCATTAATTAAACATTTTAAAACTGTGAGACATAACATACATGCAGAAAGTTTATAAGGTATATACGTAGATTTAAATAAATACGTATAACATGAATCCATATCATCATTACTGTATAATCCATATAATTACTACTAAGGTTAAGAAAACATTGCCAACATTCCAGAAACCCCCTCTCCCTCTTTTGATTTTCACATTTTCACATCCTCTTCACTTTTGGAATTAACTATTCAACTGGTTTTTAATTTTATTTTATTTAGAAAAGAGGGTCTCACTATGTTGCCCAGGCTGTAGGACACTACCCATTCACAGGTATAATTGTAGCGGGCAACAGCTTTGAACTCCTGGGCTCAAGTGATCCTTCTGCCTCAGCCTATTAAGTTGCTGGGACTCTAGGCATGCACCATTGTACCCAGCTCAATTTACCTGATTTTTATTTATTTATTTATTTATTATTATTATTGTTATTTTGAGTCAGAGTCAGAGTCAGAGTCTTGCTCTTTCACCCAAGATGGAGTGCAGTGGCACAATTTCAGCTCACTGCAACCTTCGTTTCCCGGGTTCAAATGATTCTCCTGCCTTAGGCTCCTGAGTAGCTGGGATTACAGTCGCCCACCGCTATGCCCAGCTAATTTTTTTTGTATTTTTAGTAGAGATGGGGTTTCCCCATGTTGTCCAGGCTGCTCTTGAACTCCTGACCTCAGCCTCCCAAAGTGCTGGGATTACAGGTGTGAGCCATGGTGCCCAGCCTCA
>NW_022448009.1:0-1948 GCF_009761245.1 Sapajus apella | reverse complement strand
ATCAGTTAAAATTATGTTGGAGGAGAACACAAATACTGTTAGCTTTCCTGCTGTGGTGCCAGATGTTCAGTGGCAAGTTCACTTGAAAGCAGAGTCAACTCTGACTGGGACTCAAGATCAGTCACAACTACTTTGCAGAAGAACACAAATATTGTCAGCTTTCTTGCTGTGGTGCCGGATGTTCAGTGGCAGGATCACTCGAAGGCTGACTCAATCCTGACAGGGACTTCAGATCAGTCAGAATTACCCCAGAGGAGAACACAAATTCTGTCACCTTTCTTGCTGTGGTACTGGATATTCAGTGGCAGGCTCAATTTAAGTGGAGTCAATCCTGATGGGGACTCAAGATCAGTCACAACTACTTTAGAGGAGAACACAAATACTGTCAGCTTTCTTGCTGTGGTCCCAGATGTTCTGTAGCAGCCTCAGTTGAAAGTGGAGTCAACCCTGATGGGGACTCAATATTAGTCCCAACCTCTTTGGAGGAGAACACAAATAGTGTAAGCTTTCTTGCTGTGGTGCCGGATGTTCAGTGGCAGGATCACTTCAAGGCAGAGTCAACCCTGACAGGGACTCAATATTAGTTAAAATTACATTGGAGGATAACACAAATTGTCAGCTTTCTTCCTGTTGTGTCGATGTTCAGTGGCAGGCTTACTTGAAGTTGGAATCAACCCTGATGGGGACTCAAGATCAGTCTAAATTACTTTGGAAGAGAATCAAATACTGTGAGTTTTTTTTTTACTGTGTTGCCAAATGTTCAGGGGCAGGCTCACTTGAGGATGGAGTCAGCCTGATAGGGACTTGATATTAGTCACAACTACTTTGGAGGAGAACACCAATATTGTCAGCTTTCTTGCTGTGGTGCTGGATGTTCCCTGGCAGGCTCAGCTAAGGGTGGAGTCAACCCTGATGTGGACTTGAGAACAGTCAAAAATATGTTATAGAAGGACACAAATATTGGCAGCTTTCTTGTTGCGGTTCTGAATGTTCAGTGGCAGGCTCAGCAGAAGCCAGAGTCAAGCCTGATGGGGACTCAAGATCAGTCACAACCACTTTGGAGGAGAACACAGTGTCAGCTTTCTTGCTGTGGTGCCAGATGTTCAGTGGCAGGCTCAGTTGAAGGTGGAATCAACCCTGATGGGGACTCAAGATCAGTCACAACTACTTTAGAGGAGAACACAAATACTCTCAGCTTTCTTGCTGTGGTGCTGGATGTTCAGTGGCAGCCTCACTTTAAGGCTGAGTCACCCCCGATGGGGACTCGAGATCAGTCACAACTACTTTAGAGGAGAACATAAATACTGTCAGCTCTTGCTGTGGTCCCAGATGTTGAGTCACAGGCTCATTGAAGACTGAGTCAACCCTGATAGGTACTAGAGATCAGTCTGAATTACTTTGGAGGAGAACACAAATACTGTCAGCTTTTTTGCTGTGATGCTAGATGTTCAGTAGCAGGCTCAGTTGAAGGCAGAATCAACCCTGATAGGAACTTGAGATCAGTCACAAGTATGTTGGAGAAGAACACAAATATTGTCAACTTTCTTGTTGTGGTGCTGGATGTTCAGTAACAGGCTCAGTAGAAGCCAGAGTGAACCATGATGGGTACTTGAGATCAGTCACAAGTACTTCGGAGGAGAACACAAATACTGTCAGCTTCCTTGCCATGATGCCAGATGTCCAGCAGCAGGTTCACGTGAACATGGAGTCAACCACAACTGGGACTTGAGATCAGTCACAACTACTTCAGAGGACAACAAAAATGCTGCCAGCTTCCTTGCCATGGTGCCAGATGTTCAGCAGCAGATTCACTTGAAGGTGGAGTCAACTCTGACTGAGACTTGAGATCAATCACAACTACTTTGGAGGAGAACACAAATACTGTCAGCTTTCTTGCTGTGGTGACGGATATTCAGTGGCAGGCTCACTTGAAGGCTGATTCAACACT
>NW_022448008.1:1252-1948 GCF_009761245.1 Sapajus apella | reverse complement strand
AGTAAAATTAGGCACTATATGCCAAAGGTGAAACTTAGGACCCAGGGATATTTAGTGCATGTCACGGTTGACTGAACCACAGCCATGAAAGTGAGCTTCCAGCTTTTCTGCTGTTGCACCATAGTCCACATTGCCAACATAGATGGAACGGGCATCAGCCTCCATCTTCTCCTCAATGGACATGATCCCTGGGCCCGCACTGCCTGGAGGTGGACTCACATTCATCTGCTTCTCTACCTCATTCTGTAGTTCCTTTAGCTTCTCAGCTTCTTCCTCCATCTCCCTGACTTGAGCTTTGATAGCTTCCAGCTCCGGGTCCTCAATGGCGCTGTCCCCCAGGTCACCCTAAAGACCAGTCCCAGCTCCTCCTCCTCCTCTTGACTGCTGGAGGCTCCTGAACCAGGCCCAGGGCCCAGAGCTCCAGGGGTGGGGGTGCTCGGGGTCGCGCAGCTCCTCTTCAGGCTCGGGCCCCAGCTCGGGCTCCAGCAGCAGCTCCTCAGGCTCCAGTTCCTCAGACTCCAGGCCGTTCCCATCAATTTTTCTTTTAATTTTGTTCAGTAAAAGAAAATGTATTGGCCGGGAGCGGTGGCTCACGCCTGTAATCCCAGCACTTTGGGAGGCCGAGACAGGTGGATCACGCGAGGTCAAGAGATCGAGACCATCCTGGTCAACATGGTGAAACCCCGTCTCTACTAA
>NW_022448008.1:0-1152 GCF_009761245.1 Sapajus apella | reverse complement strand
GCAAAACTCCGTCTCAAAAAAAAAAAGAAAATGTATTTTATTGATCTATTTTGGGGTTTTGTTGGTTGTGCCTATAGGCAAGTAGTCTCTCTTCCTGGTGAATTCTTCCTTTTCATTATACAATAAGCCTCTGCATTTCATTTAAGAATGTGTTCTATGGGGAGAAATGCCAGATATAGGGGACGGGGGGATGGAGGCAGCAAAGCACCTTGCCATGTATGCACCTGTGCAGCAATCCTGCATGATCTGCACATGTACCCCAGAACCTAAAGTACAATTTAAAAAAAAAGAATGTGTTCTGCCTTAAAGCCTATTTTATATAATATTAGTATACCTGTGTCCAACTTTTGGTCTTATTGTCTTCTTGGAATATTTTATCATTCATTTATATTCAACATTTGGTCATTATATTTTAATGTATAATTGTGTTTCATTTTGTTTTTAATAAAATTTGAGGTTTTCTATCTTTTAATTAGCTAGTATAGCAAATTTACACCTATTGTGATTAAAGATACATTTTGGTATTTTTTAAAATCATATTTTCACTTACTGTATTATAACTTTGCTTCTTTCCTTCCTTTGCTATAAATTCATTTGATTGGGTTTTCAATTCATTTATTGATTACTTGTAATTTTTTTCCTACTTATTTAACAAAATCTAAAGTTGATGGTTTTTCTGTCTTCCTCTCACAGAAGACATCTTTTATCTTAGTTTTTATTCATTATTTTAGTTTTGTCTTTTTGAAAATTCCTATTAGTTTAGTTATTTTGCATATCTTAACAGCCAGTATTTACCAGCTCATTTGCTTATTACTCTTTGCTGTTAAGTCAGTCGCTTTTCTTCTGAAAGTCATCGTATCGTCATTTTTTCCCATCAATATGTTGTATTAGTCAAGTCCGTGTCTTTGTATGACTCTAACAGATTACCTAAGACTGGGTAACTTATGAATAATTGAAATTTATTTCTCACACCTCTGAAGGCTGGAAGTCCACGAACAAGGTACCAGCAGGTTCAGTTGTCTGGTGAGGGCTGCTCTCTGCTTCCAAGATGGCCTTTTATTGCAGCATCTTTAGAGGGGCAAACGATGTGGCCTCACCTGTCAGAAGAGAAGGAAAGGACAAAAAGGTGTAAATTCCCTCTATCAAGCCCTT
>NW_022448007.1:0-1948 GCF_009761245.1 Sapajus apella | reverse complement strand
CTAACTCTGTAAGAAGATTGCACAGCTTGACAACCATTCTGCTAGATAGCTTCGTTTTTCTTTTGGAGCAAGATATTTCTCATTACGGCTTTTAATCTCAGTCATTCTGGAATATCCATACGCAGCTTTTAGAAGAAACGTGTTTCTAACTCGCTGAATCTAAACATAGATGCAACTTCCTAAGGTGAACGAACAGAAAGCAGAGCAGTTTGAAATAGAGGGTTTCTTCTGGGTTTTAAACGCAGTCTTACTGGTAGTTCTCTTATGCCTGTATATGGCTGGAAATATCTGTTTACAGATTTCCCAAAGAAAAGATCTCAGAACCTCTGCACACACACATCAATTTAACTCCATAAGATGATTTTACAGCTTGACAAGCATTCTCATAGCTGCATTTTTGTTTTAGGGCAAGATATTTCTCATTACAGCGTTTAGTCTAAGTCACTCAGGAATAACCAAACACAGATTTTAGAAGAAACGTTTTTCTAACTCGCTGAATATAAACATAGATGCAACTTCCTAAGGTGAACGTACACAAAGCAGCGCAGCTTGAAATAGACGTTTTTCCAGTGTTTTAAACGCAGTCTTACGGGTACTTCTCATATAACTATATATGGCTGGAAATATCTGTTTCCAGATTCTCGAAGCAAAGGATTTCTGAGCTGCTGCAAACACACATCAGTTTAACTCTGTGAGTTGATTGTTCAGCTGACAACCATTCTGCTAGATAGCTGCGTTTTTGTTTTAGAGCAAGATGTTTCTCATTACAACCTTAAGTCTCAGTCACTCTGGAATATCCAAAAGCAGATTTTAGAAGAAACATTATTCTAACTCGCTGAATCTAAACATACATGGAACTTCCTAAGGTGAACGAACACAAAGCAAAGCAGTTTGAACTAGTCCTTTCTCCTGGGTTTTAAGCGCAGTCTTACTGGTAGGTCTCATATGCCTGTAGATGGCGGTAAATATCTGTTTCCAGATTCTCGAAGCAAAGGATTTCTGAACTGCTGCAAACACACCTCACTTTAACTCTGTAAGTTGATTGTACAGCTTGACAACCATTCTGCTAGATAGCTGCGTTTTTCTTTTTGGAGCAAGATGTTTCTGATTACGGCCTGCCGGCTCTTTCACACTGGAATATCCAAACGCTGCTTTTAGAAGAAACGTGTTTCTAACTCGCTGAATCTAAACATAGATGCAACTACCTAAGGTGAATGAACACAACGCAGAGCAGTTTGAACTAGACGTTTCTCCTGGGTTTTAAACGCAGTCTTACTGGTAGTTCTCATATGCCTGTATATGGCTGGAAATAAATGTTTCCAGATTCATGAAGCAAAGGATTTCTGAACTACTGCAAACACACATCAGTTTAACTCTGTAAGTTGATTGTGCAGCTTGACAACCATTGTGCTAGATAGCTGCGTTTTTGTTTTAGAGCAAAATGTTTCTGATTACGGCCTATAGGCTCTTTCACACTGGAATATCCAAACGCTGCTTTTAGGAGAAACGTGTTTCTAACTCGCTGAATCTAAACAAAGACGAAAATTCCTAAGGTGAACGAACACAAAGCAGAGCAGATTGAACTAGATGTTTCTCCTGTCTTTTAAACGCAGTCTTACTGATAGTTCTTTTAAGCCTGAATATGGCTGGAAATGTCTGTTTCCATATTCTCCAACGAAAGGATTTCTGAACTACTGCACACACACGTCAGTTTAACTCTGTAAGAAGATTGTACAGCTTGACAACCATTCTGCTAGATAGCTGCGTTTCTGTTTTAGAGCAAGATATTTCTCATTACGGCCTTTAGTCTCAGTCATTCAGGAATATCCAAACGCAGATTTTAGAAGAAACGTTTTTCTAACTCGCTGAATCTAAACATAAATGGAACTTCCATAGGTGAACGAACACAAAGCAGAGCAGTTTGTAATAGACGTTTCTCCTGTGTTTT
>NW_022448006.1:0-1948 GCF_009761245.1 Sapajus apella | reverse complement strand
ATCAGTTAAAATTATGTTGGAGGAGAACACAAATACTGTTAGCTTTCCTGCTGTGGTGCCAGATGTTCAGTGGCAAGTTCACTTGAAAGCAGAGTCAACTCTGACTGGGACTCAAGATCAGTCACAACTACTTTAGAGGAGAACACAAATGTTGTCAGCTTTCTTGCTGTGGTGCCGGATGTTCAGTGGCAGGATCACTCGAAGGCTGACTCAATCCTGACAGGGACTTCAGATCAGTCAGAATTACCCCAGAGGAGAACACAAATTCTGTCACCTTTCTTGCTGTGGTACTGGATATTCAGTGGCAGGCTCAATTTAAGTGGAGTCAATCCTGATGGGGACTCAAGATCAGTCACAACTACTTTAGAGGAGAACACAAATACTGTCAGCTTTCTTGCTGTGGTCCCAGATGTTCTGTAGCAGCCTCAGTTGAAAGTGGAGTCAACCCTGATGGGGACTCAATATTAGTCCCAACCTCTTTGGAGGAGAACACAAATAGTGTAAGCTTTCTTGCTGTGGTGCCGGATGTTCAGTGGCAGGATCACTTCAAGGCAGAGTCAACCCTGACAGGGACTCAATATTAGTTAAAATTACATTGGAGGATAACACAAATTGTCAGCTTTCTTCCTGTTGTGTCGATGTTCAGTGGCAGGCTTACTTGAAGTTGGAATCAACCCTGATGGGGACTCAAGATCAGTCTAAATTACTTTGGAAGAGAATCAAATACTGTGAGTTTTTTTTTTACTGTGTTGCCAAATGTTCAGGGGCAGGCTCACTTGAGGATGGAGTCAGCCTGATAGGGACTTGATATTAGTCACAACTACTTTGGAGGAGAACACCAATATTGTCAGCTTTCTTGCTGTGGTGCTGGATGTTCCCTGGCAGGCTCAGCTAAGGGTGGAGTCAACCCTGATGTGGACTTGAGAACAGTCAAAAATATGTTATAGAAGGACACAAATATTGGCAGCTTTCTTGTTGCGGTTCTGAATGTTCAGTGGCAGGCTCAGCAGAAGCCAGAGTCAAGCCTGATGGGGACTCAAGATCAGTCACAACCACTTTGGAGGAGAACACAGTGTCAGCTTTCTTGCTGTGGTGCCAGATGTTCAGTGGCAGGCTCAGTTGAAGGTGGAATCAACCCTGATGGGGACTCAAGATCAGTCACAACTACTTTAGAGGAGAACACAAATACTCTCAGCTTTCTTGCTGTGGTGCTGGATGTTCAGTGGCAGCCTCACTTTAAGGCTGAGTCACCCCCGATGGGGACTCGAGATCAGTCACAACTACTTTAGAGGAGAACATAAATACTGTCAGCTCTTGCTGTGGTCCCAGATGTTGAGTCACAGGCTCATTGAAGACTGAGTCAACCCTGATAGGTACTAGAGATCAGTCTGAATTACTTTGGAGGAGAACACAAATACTGTCAGCTTTTTTGCTGTGATGCTAGATGTTCAGTAGCAGGCTCAGTTGAAGGCAGAATCAACCCTGATAGGAACTTGAGATCAGTCACAAGTATGTTGAAGAAGAACACAAATATTGTCAACTTTCTTGTTGTGGTGCTGGATGTTCAGTAACAGGCTCAGTAGAAGCCAGAGTGAACCATGATGGGTACTTGAGATCAGTCACAAGTACTTCGGAGGAGAACACAAATACTGTCAGCTTCCTTGCCATGATGCCAGATGTCCAGCAGCAGGTTCACGTGAACATGGAGTCAACCACAACTGGGACTTGAGATCAGTCACAACTACTTCAGAGGACAACAAAAATACTGCCAGCTTCCTTGCCATGGTGCCAGATGTTCAGCAGCAGATTCACTTGAAGGTGGAGTCAACTCTGACTGAGACTTGAGATCAATCACAACTACTTTGGAGGAGAACACAAATACTGTCAGCTTTCTTGCTGTGGTGACGGATATTCAGTGGCAGGCTCACTTGAAGGCTGATTCAACACT
>NW_022448005.1:0-1948 GCF_009761245.1 Sapajus apella | reverse complement strand
ATTTTCTTCTAACAACAAAATTCAGAATTATATTTGAAGTTGCACAAACATTATTGCAGTCATTCTCTATTTTAAAGCAAATGCCAAGTATGTGAACACAACAGGTTATTTGTATGTAGAAGGTAGATTTTCAGGTGTCATTGTTGTGGCTAAACTGAAGGATATCCAAAGCTTGCAGACAACCCTACAGAAAGATTCTAACTGGACATATTTAAATTCTTAATAGGTTCCCCAGGTCACACCTTTCAATCATGTTCCATTTCCCATCTTATTTTCTTTTATTATTTCAATACATGCCTATCTCCCCACATTCTCATCATTAGATTTTAGCTCTTTTAAGGTCACACAGATTGGGTATTCATTTTTTGCATGTAAGTTTCATAAATCTTTAAAGTAAAATATATTTAAACCATAATACGTTAGAAAAATGCTTGCTAAATAGGATTTAGTAGACCAAATATATTAATTAGAAATTTATATAGCCATTTTCTTAGGTCTAAATTTTAATACCCATATCGTATGCATATGGTTTGTATATTTTGGCTAAGAGTATTTCTGAATGATAGGGCATCACAGCTCTACAAAATATAACAGATCATAAGATCAGTGACTTTTTTAGAAAAACAGAATGATGCTGAGAGTAACTGCCATGTAGATCATGTTTATTTTACAATGTGTATTTTATAGGATGGAAATTACCTGTGGAAACTCAAAGCTGATCTCTTTTGTCCAGACACAGTATTTTTCCCCGACTTCTCTCCATCCCAAATTATTCAGGTATATTTTCAAAATAGAAACCAGATGAGAACAATATTCTGGTGATAGAGGCATCAAAATCAGCCTTCAAGCTCCTTGCCTTCAGGCAAGTGTTTTCTCTTTCAGTTCTGCCTCACTGCCTGCCGCGGTGTAGTGCTTAGTACTTCCCTCCCTTTGGTTTGCTTCATGCTGATGGAAGTTATGTGTTCATTTTAAAAATCGTTTTTGCAGGCTGGGCGCGGTGGCTCACGCCTGTAATCCCAGCACTTTGGGAGGCCGAAGCAGGTGGATCACGAGGTCAAGAGATCGAGATCATCCTGGTCAACATGGTGAAACCTCATCTCTGCTAAGAATACAAAACATTAGCTGGGCATGGTGGTGTGTACCTGTAATCCCAGCTACTCGGGAGGCTGAGGCAGGAGAATTGCCTGAACCCAGGAGGCGGAGGTTGCAGTGAGCTGAGATCGCGCCACTGCACTCCAGCCTGGGTAACATGAGTGAAACTCCGTCTCAAAAAAAATAAATCGTTTTGCAACCCTTCACATTCCAGCTCTCAACCCAGCGTGCTGTTTCTCAGCAACACTAACTGGGATGCTCCTCTCCGGGGCTGAAAGCAGAGGCTGCCGGCAGCAAACAAGGCCACTGGAAACCATCGTCTCACTGGCTCCTGAGCCAATTACTGGAATCCGTGAAGTGCAAGACCTTTAGGGACGCCACTGGGCATCTTCCCTTTTTCAGTTATTTCCTCTGTGGAAAGTTATTCTGTCAATGGTTACTTCTTTGCGTTTTATCCAATTTCATTTCCCTCTGAAAACTGGAGATATGATCTTGGAAATTATAAATTGCTTAAACACAAGCATACAGCAGCCTCCAAACTGAAGCCCAATTGATTCAAAATCTAAAGTAGAAATCAAAATATATTTATTTTATTCTGGACATGTTAATATTGGACTTTTTTCATTTTAGTGTACAGTTAATTTAATGGACTACACACAAATCCTTTGGAAAGTTTTATTTTTAAATATTGATACTCAAACCAAAGGTCAAGTGAAAATCTTTAGAAGGGGACATTAATATTTGTATTGATATCTGTAGAAGTGCCTCACGTGTGTGCAGCTGCACTTTGACTCCAATGGCTGTGCTAGGTAGTGCTTCTCCAACTTTTACACACACACGAAAAATAGTTAAGAGA
>NW_022448004.1:0-1948 GCF_009761245.1 Sapajus apella | reverse complement strand
AGATCACACCACTGCATTCCAGCCTGGGCTACAGAGCAAGACTCCATCTCAAAAAAAAAAAAAGGAAAAAAAGATGATTACAGAACAAAAGGAAATGTGACAGCAGAATGGCCTCCTTAAGAGGTGACTCTCAGGCTCTCTGCAGGGAGTGGTGCACACGCTGCTATAGATGATTTCTTGGTCTTCCTGTCTGCCTCTGAGAAAAACTGAGGTTCCTGAAGGCAGGGGTCAGCCTTGCCCACTGCGCTCCTCCACAGCAGGTCCTAAAATCCTGCCTGCACTGGAACCGTGCTCATGAGTTCTCTATGGAGTGAGGAAGGAACCCCAGCTTCCTCTCCTGTGAAATGGGGAGTGAAGAAGCCTCTGTGCAGGGTGGTCAGAGGAGTCAGTGAGTCTGCGCGTGTTGAAGCATTCAGCATTGCGCCTGATACATGGCAGGAACGCTGGACGTGCCACTCCCAACCCTGCATTACCTGGCTGTCAGGCCTTACATGTCCAGGAGGGGTTTGCAGAGCCTCTTGTGTGCCTGTGAGAATGTGGCCTCAGCCCAGGACAGCATCTGGTGGGCCACCTGGAGAGGGAGGGGACACTGAGAGCTGTCTGAGTTGTCCTCAACTGCCAGCCACACCCCATCCTTGCTCTCGATCACCAGCTCCAGGGAGCCTTTCAATGTCCCCAGGGCCACCCTTACGGGCCTGGGACCCCTGTTGCCTGGCATCCCCAGCATCCAGGACTGCAGCTGCCACATGGCCTCCTCTGCCTGCTCCCATGACACCTCCTTCAGGGACCGCAGCATCACCTCCAGGTAGGAGTTCTTCAGTGTGGCCAAGGGCCCTGCAACTGGCAGCCAACACTCACCATGAGGCCTCTGGGCAGGTCAGAGGCCCAGCCCAGGCCTCAAGGAGACAGGGCCTCTTCCTGGGGTAAAGATGGTGGGGGAGTGGGGGAAAAGGGATAGAGCAGCAGGCACTGGAGATTGCGGGTGAGTTGTCACAGCAGACCTGAGCCGCCTCTGCATGGCCTGCTCACAGCTTGTCTGGGAACTTGGATTGGGGGAGGGTTCCCACCACTCCTAGAAAGTGATACAAGGCTCTCTGCACCTGAACTGTTTGCACAAACGTGGTTTATGCTGAACGCTTGCTTGCCTCCTAGGAGTCTGACAGTGTGGTCCGCAGCAAGCAGCACCTGCCAATGGGGCAGCCCCACTAAACACCCTGGGTCACATAGTGCTGGGACAGCCAAGTCCCTCCCATGTGAAGGCACAGGGATGGGGAGAGGACACCAGGTGCTGGCCCTGGTTCTGCCTAGACTCCGCCCTGGCCCCCTTCCCTGTGTCAACACTCCTGCCTCCTGTCACTGTAGTCAGTGACAGCTGCGAACAGCACAATGTGCCGTGTCATGGAGCACTCTTTCAAATTCACTGCCGTGTGGGTGGTCATGGGACTCTGGCACAGCAGAGAGGCTACAGAAGTGACATTCAACAGGCAGTCAGAGGGACACCCACCCTGGTGCTGGGCAGGGTCTTGGGGACTCTGCACTGGGCCGGACATTAGCCCTGGATGGTGGAGAGGCCAGAAGTTCTCAGTCCTGCCAGGAGGGCAGTAGCTGTGAGCATTTAATGACCACGCAGCCACAGAGAGCTCAGCGTGGAACTAGAAAGAGATCCTGTGGCAGTGAGCTTCACAGAAACAAGGCTGTCCCCTCAAAAGAAAGCAGGTGGAAGACTGGAGAAACCTAGGCAGCAGGCATACGGGATATTAGCTTGGTGACCCTGTAAGAATAAGACAGCAGACCATGGAAAAAAACGTTGGGCCAGGCACAGTGGCTGACATCTGTAATCCCAGCACTTTGGGAGGCTGAGGCGGGCTGATCACAAGGTCAACAGATCAAGACCATCCTGGCCAATATGGTGAAACCCCATCTCTACTAAAAATTGAAAAATTGGCTG
>NW_022448003.1:0-1948 GCF_009761245.1 Sapajus apella | reverse complement strand
AGATGTCCTACACGTTAACCAACACTGTCTAGGCCCACAAAGAGCATGGTGCTTCTTTTTTTAAGGAGGGTTAAACTTAATTATTATACAAGTCTTGGTTTTGTTTTGTTTTGTTTTGTTTTTGTTTTTTGACATGGAGTCTCACTCTGTTGCCCAGGTTGGAGTGCAATAATGGCACAATCTCAGCTCATTGCAACCTCTGCCAGCCAGGTTCAAGTGATTCTCCTGCCTCAGCCTCCAGAGTAGCTGGGATTCCAGGTGCATGCCACCACACCTGGCTAATTTTTGTGTTTTTAGTAGAGACGGGGTTTCACCATGTTGGCCAGGCTGGTCTCAAACACCTGACCTCAGGTAATCCACCTGCCTTGGCCTCCCAAAGTGCTGGGGTTACAGGTGTGAGCCACCAGGCCCAGCTTATACAAGTAATTCTTTTTTTTTTTTTTTTTTTGAGATGGAGTTTCCCTCTTGTTGCCCAGATTGGAGTGCAATGGCACGATATTGGCTCACTGCAACCTCTGCCTCCCGGGTTCAAGCGAGTCTCCTGCCTCAGTCTCCCAAATAGCTGGGATTACAGGCATGTGCCACCACTCCAGCTAATTTTTTTTATTTAGTAGAGATGGGGTTTCACCTTCTTAGTCAGGCTGGTCTCAAACTCTTGACCTCAGGTTATCCACCTGCCTTAGCCTCCCATAGTGCTGGGATTACGGGCATGTGTAATTACTCATGCCCGGCCTACAAGTAATTCTTAACGTAAATAATTCAAACAATACAAAATTATATGGAGTAAAACATGAAAATTTCCTTTTTATCTCCCACCTTTTTCTTTTCCCCTCTCCAGAGTAAACTGTTAACACTTTTGTTCTGTAAATTTACATACATAAATATATATTATGTATATTTTATGTAAATAGGAATAATTTTCACTTCTCATTCCCCTAAGAGTTTTTATTTCCCTTTGTCTCAAGGTCCTTTGCACCTGAGTCATCACTTCTTATAAGCAGTAAGCTCCAGGCTCCTAAACACAAATCCTCTTGGTGGCCACATCCAACTTTTTCTCTGTCCATTTTTCTCTGTCCTTTAGCCTCCTCCCTGTACCTCAGCCCAAATGCCTTAGAAGTCCAACCTCCTCTAGAAGGGTTCCTGGAATTTCCTTATCCCCTATCCCACAGCATCCTTTTTTTTTTTTTTTTTTTTTTTTTTGGAGACAGGGTCATGTTCTGTCACCCAGGATAGTGCAGTGGTGCTATTTCAGCTCACTGCAGCCTCAGCCTCCTGGGCTCACGTGATCCTCCCACTTCAGCTTCCTGAGTAGCTGGGACTATAGTATTTTTTTTTTCCTATTAGAGACAGGGTTTCTCTGCGTTGCCCCCGCTGGTCTCTAACTCCTGGACTCAAACGATCCACCCATGTGAGCCTCCCACAACATTCTTTATCAATACCTGTGACTCTCCAGAGCCTTCATCATCAAAAAGAAATACCTAACAATGGTACCATCTGCATGACCAGAGAGAATTTCTTTCCCAGAGCAACTAAAAAAGGAGAAAGGAGAGAAATACAGGAATGGAGTATTCTATCTCACCACGAAAGCCCCTTTCTCTGTGGAACACAGCCCTGTCTGTGGTTCCTGCCACCAGTTCTCCTGCCTTTCATACTATGGTCATGCAGTCCAGACTTCCCCACAGCGCTTTCCTAACACTTCCAGACTCTTGTGATATTACTCCTCTTTACTCACTGTTGTCAGGGACACCACATAAGACTCTGTCCCATAGATGGGAGAGGGTTTATTGGTTTTGGTGTTTGCTAAACGAACCTGAAAATGGAAAAATGGACACAACAAGTATGGTCAGGCTATTTTACATTTAACCAGGCTCTAAGAAGAAAAGGAAAAATTATCCCACAAAACTGGTCCCTATGCATTCTCCCCAGTATACAACTTGATCCTAAGAAA
>NW_022448002.1:1252-1948 GCF_009761245.1 Sapajus apella | reverse complement strand
AGTAAAATTAGGCACTATATGCCAAAGGTGAAACTTAGGACCCAGGGATATTTAGTGCATGTCACGGTTGACTGAACCACAGCCATGAAAGTGAGCTTCCAGCTTTTCTGCTGTTGCACCATAGTCCACATTGCCAACATAGATGGAACGGGCATCAGCCTCCATCTTCTCCTCAATGGACATGATCCCTGGGCCCGCACTGCCTGGAGGTGGACTCACATTCATCTGCTTCTCTACCTCATTCTGTAGTTCCTTTAGCTTCTCAGCTTCTTCCTCCATCTCCCTGACTTGAGCTTTGATAGCTTCCAGCTCCGGGTCCTCAATGGCGCTGTCCCCCAGGTCACCCTAAAGACCAGTCCCAGCTCCTCCTCCTCCTCTTGACTGCTGGAGGCTCCTGAACCAGGCCCAGGGCCCAGAGCTCCAGGGGTGGGGGTGCTCGGGGTCGCGCAGCTCCTCTTCAGGCTCGGGCCCCAGCTCGGGCTCCAGCAGCAGCTCCTCAGGCTCCAGTTCCTCAGACTCCAGGCCGTTCCCATCAATTTTTCTTTTAATTTTGTTCAGTAAAAGAAAATGTATTGGCCGGGAGCGGTGGCTCACGCCTGTAATCCCAGCACTTTGGGAGGCCGAGACAGGTGGATCACGCGAGGTCAAGAGATCGAGACCATCCTGGTCAACATGGTGAAACCCCGTCTCTACTAA
>NW_022448002.1:0-1152 GCF_009761245.1 Sapajus apella | reverse complement strand
GCAAAACTCCGTCTCAAAAAAAAAAAGAAAATGTATTTTATTGATCTATTTTGGGGTTTTGTTGGTTGTGCCTATAGGCAAGTAGTCTCTCTTCCTGGTGAATTCTTCCTTTTCATTATACAATAAGCCTCTGCATTTCATTTAAGAATGTGTTCTATGGGGAGAAATGCCAGATATAGGGGACGGGGGGATGGAGGCAGCAAAGCACCTTGCCATGTATGCACCTGTGCAGCAATCCTGCATGATCTGCACATGTACCCCAGAACCTAAAGTACAATTTAAAAAAAAAGAATGTGTTCTGCCTTAAAGCCTATTTTATATAATATTAGTATACCTGTGTCCAACTTTTGGTCTTATTGTCTTCTTGGAATATTTTATCATTCATTTATATTCAACATTTGGTCATTATATTTTAATGTATAATTGTGTTTCATTTTGTTTTTAATAAAATTTGAGGTTTTCTATCTTTTAATTAGCTAGTATAGCAAATTTACACCTATTGTGATTAAAGATACATTTTGGTATTTTTTAAAATCATATTTTCACTTACTGTATTATAACTTTGCTTCTTTCCTTCCTTTGCTATAAATTCATTTGATTGGGTTTTCAATTCATTTATTGATTACTTGTAATTTTTTTCCTACTTATTTAACAAAATCTAAAGTTGATGGTTTTTCTGTCTTCCTCTCACAGAAGACATCTTTTATCTTAGTTTTTATTCATTATTTTAGTTTTGTCTTTTTGAAAATTCCTATTAGTTTAGTTATTTTGCATATCTTAACAGCCAGTATTTACCAGCTCATTTGCTTATTACTCTTTGCTGTTAAGTCAGTCGCTTTTCTTCTGAAAGTCATCGTATCGTCATTTTTTCCCATCAATATGTTGTATTAGTCAAGTCCGTGTCTTTGTATGACTCTAACAGATTACCTAAGACTGGGTAACTTATGAATAATTGAAATTTATTTCTCACACCTCTGAAGGCTGGAAGTCCACGAACAAGGTACCAGCAGGTTCAGTTGTCTGGTGAGGGCTGCTCTCTGCTTCCAAGATGGCCTTTTATTGCAGCATCTTTAGAGGGGCAAACGATGTGGCCTCACCTGTCAGAAGAGAAGGAAAGGACAAAAAGGTGTAAATTCCCTCTATCAAGCCCTT
>NW_022448001.1:629-1948 GCF_009761245.1 Sapajus apella | reverse complement strand
GCTTCATTTGGATATTATAGAGTGACTGAGACTATAGGCTCTAAAGAGAAATATGTTGGTCTAAAACAAAAGCGCAGCTATCTATCAGAACTGTTGTTAAGCTGTACAATCACCTTACAGAGTTAAACTGATGTGTCAGTGCAGCAGTTCAGAAATCGTTTCTTTGGAGAATCTGGAAACAGATATTTCCAGCCATATGCAGGCATATAAGAACTGGAAGTAAGAGTGCGTTTAAAACACAGGAGAAACATCTCTTTCATACTGCTCTGTTTTGTGTTCACTCACCTTAGTAAGCTGTATCTCTGTTTAGATTCAGAGAGTTAGGAATCCGTTTCTTCTAAAAGGTGAGTTTGGTTATTCCAGAGTGAATGAGACTGTGTGCTGTAATGAGAAATATCTGGCTCTAAAACTAAAACGCAGCTATCCAGCAGAATCGTTGTCAAGCTCTACAATCAACTTACAGAGTTAAACTGATGTGTGTGTGCAGCAGCTCAGAAATCTTTTCTTTGGAGAAAATGGAAACAGATATTTCCAGACATATACAGGCATATGAGAACTAACAGGAAGACTGCGTTAAAAACACAGGAGAAACGTCTGTTTCAAACTGCTCTGCTTTGTTTTCATTCACCTTAAGAAGTTGCATCTGTGTTTAGATTCAGTCAGTAAGAAACAAGCTTCTTCTAAAAGCTGCATTTTGATATTCCACAGTGACTGAGACTATAGTCAGTAATGAGAAATATATTGCTCTAAAACAAAAACGCAGCTATCTAGGAGAATGGTTGTTAAGCTGTAGAATCCAATTACAGAGTTAAACTAATGTGTGTGTGTAGCAGTTCAGAAACCCTTTCTTTGGAGAATCTGGAAACAGAAATTTCCTGCTGTATACAGGCACATAATAACTAGGAGCAACACTGAGTTTAAAACACGGGAGAAACGTCTACTTCAAACTGTTCTGCTTGGTGTTCGTTCACGGTAGGATGTTGCATCTATGTTTAGATTCAGCGAGTTAGAAACACGTTTCTTGTAAAAGCTGTGTTTCTATATTCCGGAGTGAATGAGGCTATAGGCTGTAATGAGAAATATCTTTCTCTAACACAAAGAGGACCAATCTAGCAAAATGGTTGTCAATCTGTACAATCAACTTACAGAGTTAAACTGATGTGTGTGTGCAGCACTTCAGAAATCCTTTCTTTCGACAATCTGGAAACCAGTATTTCCATCCATTTACAAGAATACCATAACGAGCAGTAAGAATGCGTTTAAAACACAGGGGAGACGTCGAGTTTAAACTGCTCTGCTTTGTTTTCGTTCACCTTAGG
>NW_022448001.1:0-529 GCF_009761245.1 Sapajus apella | reverse complement strand
AGAAATCCTTTCTTTCGACAATCTGGAAACCGGTATTTCCATCCATTTACAAGAATACCAGAACGAGCAGTAAGAATGCGTTTAAAACACAGGAGAGACGTCGAGTTTAAACTGCTCTGCTTTGTTTTCGTTCACCTTAGGAAGTTGCATCTATGTTTAGATTCAGTGAGTAAGAAACAAGCTTCTTCTAAAAGCTACATTTTGATATTCCACAGTGACTGAGACTATAGTCAGTAATGAGAAATATATGGCTCTAAAACAAAAACGCAGCTCTCTAGGAGAATGGTTGATAAGCTGTAGAATCAATTTACAGAGTTAAACTAATGTGTGTGTGCAGCACTTCAGAAACCCTTTCTTTGGAGAATCTGGAAACAGATATTTCCTGCCGTATACAGGCACATAAGCACTAGAAGCAACATTGAGTTTAAAACACGGGAGAGAGCCTTGGCAGAGGGGGGAGATCCAAGATGGCCGTTTAGGAGCAGCTCAGGATTGTAGCTCCCAGTGAAAGCGCAGAGGGTGAGTGGAC
>NW_022448000.1:0-1948 GCF_009761245.1 Sapajus apella | reverse complement strand
TATCTCTACTAAAAATAGAAAAATTAGCTGGGTGTGGTGGCGCACACATGTAATCCCAACTGCTTGGGAGGCTGAAGCAGGAGAATCGCTTGAACTGTGAGGTGGAGGTTGCAGTGAGCTAAGATCTCGCCTCTGCACTCCAGCCTGGGCAACAGAGTGAAACTCCATCTCAAAAAAAAAAAAAAAAAAAAAAATTAGCCCACAACGAAATATTACATGGCCAATAAAAGTCATAATTTGACTTTTAACTTAAGAATTTGAGGAAAGACTGAAGAGAACTTAAAATTTTCTCTTCCTATGCTTAAGTACGCTGAGTACTTTTTTGCCGTAAGCTTTTTTCTTTGATAAAAAAAAGATTTTGGGCTGGTTGCAGTGGCTCATGCCTGTAATCCCAGCACTTTGAGAGGCGATCAGTTGAGGTCAGGAGTTCAAGACCAGCCTGGCCAACACGGTAAAACCCCAACTCTACTAAAAATTACAAAAATAAGTAATAATAATATTTTGGCTGGGTGCAGTGGCTCACGCCTGTAATCCCAACAGTTTGGGAGGTCAAGGAAGGAGGATTGCTTGAATCCAGGAATTCAAGACCAGCTTTGACGACATAGTAAGACCCTGTCTCTACAAAAAAATACAAAAATTAGCTGGGCATGATGGCATGTGCCTGTAGTGCTAGCTACTCGGGAGGCTGAGGCAGGAGGATCAACTGAGTCTGGGAGGCAGAGGCTGCAGAGAGTCATGATTTCACCACTGCACTGCAGCCTGAGTGACAGAGCGAGACCCTGTCTCTACACACAAAAAGTTGTTGGTTGGTTTGTCTGTTTGTTTGAGTTGGAGTTTCACTCTTGTTGCCCAGGCTGGAGTGCAATGGCGTGATCTCTGCTCACTGCAACCTCTGCCTCCTGGGTTCAAGCGATTCTCCTGCCTCAGCCTTCGGAGTAGCTGGGATTACAGGTATGTGCCACCATGCCCAGCTAATTTTGTATGTTTGGTAGACATGGGGTTTCTCTATATTGGTCAGGCTGGTCTCAAACCCCTAACCTCAGGTGATCCTCCCACCGTGGCCTGAGCCTACAATATTAATGGTAACATTCTACCTTTAGTTTCTTTTTTTTTTTTTTTTTTTTTTTTTTAAAGACAGGGTTTCACCATGTTGGCCAGGATGGTCTCAATCTCTTGACCTCGTGATCCACCGGCCTCGGCCTCCCAAAGTGCTGGAATTATAGGTGTGAGCCACTGCGCCTGGCCTAGTTTCTTTTTTTTAATTAAAAAAAATTTTTGAAGCCAGGCACGGTGACCTACGCCTGTAATCCCAGCAATTTGGGAGGCCGAGGAGGGCGGATCATTTGAGGTCAGGAGTTCAAGACCAGCCTGGCCAACATGGTAAAACCCCATCTCTACTAAAAATACAAAAATGACCCAGGCATGGTGGCGCGCACCTGTAATCCCAGCTGCTTGAGAGTCTGAGGCAGGAGAATTGCTTCAACCCGGGAGGTGGAGATTGCAGTGAGCCGAGATCGCACCATTGCACTCCAGCCTGGGCAATAGAGCAAGACTCAGTCTCCAAACAAATGAAAGTGAAGGTGGAATGTTACCCCATTAACGTTGTAGGCTGGGTGCCGTGGGTCATACCTGTAATCCCAGCACTTTCAAGGCCAAGGCGGGAGGATCACTTGAGCCCAAGAGTTCGAGGCCAGCCTGGGCAACATGGCGAAACCCTATCTCAACTGAAAAGAAATTAAAAAATTAGCGAGGCGTGGTGGTGCACACCTGTAGTCCCAGCTGCGTGGCAGCTGAGGTGAGAGGTTGCTTGAACCTGGGAGGCGGAGTTTGTGGTGAGCTGTGATCCTGCCACTGCACTCCTGACCTCATGATCCAGCCTGGACAACAGAGTGAGACCCTATCCCAGAAAAACACAGGAAACGTAGTGTTACTGTTAGCATTTAGGGTG
>NW_022447999.1:72-1949 GCF_009761245.1 Sapajus apella | reverse complement strand
GAGAATCGCTTGAGTTCCGGAGGTGGAGGTTACAGTGAGCCAAGATTGTGCCACTGCATTCCAGCCTGGGTGACAGAGGGAGACCCTGACTCAACAAGGAAAAAAAAAGAAGAAGAAGAAATGAACCATTTAACTATGTTGGTAAAGAACTCTAGAAATGGAAGAGATACTCCAAACTGAACCTTAGGGTTTAGGGACAGTACCTCAGGCAGGTAAAATTTGGATGGGAACTTCAGGCCTTGCTGAATAAGTTATGGGTACAGACCACTATGTGGCAGAGAAGTTTTCTGGGTTGCACAAACTGAAGCTGACCCAGCATCCCTGGACAGCATGAACACACCCTGGGCACAGGTGAGCTGAAGACTGTAGGTAGGCAGTCAGAAAGAGTTGGGCATTGCTACTAGAATTTTTGAAATTTGAAGTTATATTGGCCTTCCTCTTCAGAAAACAAAATTCTGTTTATGGCTCAGGTCACTGTGTCTCTGGACATCTGTGCCCAGAAGGCAGGTGGCTAATTTGCTGAAAGGACAGCCTAGTGTGGTCCCTGACGGAGAAAAGAATACAGGAGAGTAATGTTCTTGGCTGGGACAGTCCTCAACTTTCTAACCTTTCTGCCATCCAGCTTCTGCCTGAGTCAAGGCTTGAAAGCAACACACTGAGAAAACTACATTCTGAAAGCATTGAGCACTGGTGAAAACTGTGCAGCCAGTGCTGGAGAAAAATCATACTCTCCATGAGCCTGGTGAATAAGCACACAGGATCCAGGAAGAAAGACCTCTTTTCCCGACCTGATCTCTTCAGAGCATGCTACTGACAAAGCTAAATATTATGGCAGCTGGCAAAAGAAACGTATTTCAAACTTGTCCAGCTCCGGTTTTATGGATCAGAGAATGAAGCATCAATTTAAGGCCTAGAGTTATTAAACTGATAACTGCTACACACATCTTTTACACTTTGCAGTTACAAATACTATCTATTTACACACACACACATACACATATGTATACAGTATTGCATATATTGTGCGTGTGTGCATGTACACATGCACACACATGTGAATAGACAGAAGGTCTAGATTCATGTATATACAGTATTTTAACCTATAAAACTATCTATTTAAACACCCAGAAGCTGACTGTGGCTATACCATATGGAACAAAATGTGCAGCATTCCTGATCCATATCCACTCAGTGTCTATCACTGGGCCAAACAGAAAGTATTTCATAGCCTTAAAAATGACCGGTGGAGTCCCTCCCTCTGGAAATCACTGTCCAACATCCTCCAAGCTTCTTTGCAATTCATTCCCAATTTCTTTCATGTTCCCTTGCAGCACTCAGCACACTGTGATGTTTAGAAGGAAGCTTGGTGGGGAGGGGCTGCCTCCCATACACCCAGTTATACCTCTGCACACAGGGGTAATGTGGGCACTCGAACACTCAGTCCAGGACCTCTCATCCTCATGCCTGTCATCACTGGGGAAAACTAGGGCCATGGCCCCTCCTTACCATTGCTGTCTTATGATGTCTTTTCCTCTTCACAGATGCTGGTGAAATTTATGTTAATAATGGATGCTTATATTAATAAACATTATGAATAACATACTATTGATAATAGAAGTTTATGGTATTAACGTAAATTTCTATGAATTTATTAATTATGCATTTTGATATATTCAATAAATTACAATATATAGTTTATATAAATATCACTTATATAGTTTATATTTGTAATTTGTTATATTTATAATATAAAATTTAATATCATATAATACATATATGCTACACAATTTAAATATTTTAATATATTGTATTATTAGTTTATATTTTAATATACATTTTATTATAATACTAAATACATTATAATATAAATTGATATT
>NW_022447998.1:0-1949 GCF_009761245.1 Sapajus apella | reverse complement strand
GCAGTTTGAAATAGACGTCTCTACTGTGTTTTAAACGCAGTCTTACTGCTAGTTCTTATATGCCTGTATATTGCTGGAAATATCTGTTTCTAGATTCTCCAAAGAAAGGATTTCTGAAATGCTGTACACACACATCAGTTTAACTCTGTAAGGTGATTTCACAGCTTGACAACCATTCTGCTAGATACCTCCATTTTTATTTTAGAACAAGATATTCCTCATTACAGCCTAAACTCCCTTTCACTCTGGAATATCCAAATGCAGCTTTTCGAAAAAAAGTGTTTCTAACTCGCTGAATCTGAACATAGATGCAACTTCCTAAGGTGAATGAACACAAAGCAGAGCATTTTGAAATAGACGTTTCTCCTGTGATTTAAACGTAGTCTTACAGCTACTTCTTATATGATTGTATATGGCTGGAAATATCTGTTTCCAGATTCTCCAAAAAAGGATTTCTGAACCGCTGCACACACATACATCTGTTTAAGTCTGTAGTTTGATTGCACAGCTTGAGAACCATTCTGCTAGATCGCTGCATTTTTGCTTAAGAGCAAGATATTTCTAATTACAGCCTATACTCTATACACTCTGGAATATCCAAACGCAGCTTTTGGAAGAAACGTGTTTCTAAGTCGCTGAATCTAAACATAGATGCAACTTCCTAAGGTAAATGAACACTAAGCAGAGCAGTTTGAGATAGATATTTCAACTCTGTTTTCAATGCAGTCTTACTGCTAGTTCTTATATGACTATATAGGGCTGGAAATATCTGATTCCAGATTCTCCAAAGAAATGATATCTCAACTGCTGCACACAAACATCAGTTTAGCTCTGTAAGGTGATTGCACAGCTTGACAAAGATTCTGCTAGATAGCTCCGTTTTTGTTTTAGAGCAAGATATTCCTCATTACAGCCTATACTCCCATTCACTCTGTAATATCCAAATGCAGCTTTTAGAGGAAACGTGTTTCTAACTCCCTGTATCTAAACATAGATGCAACTACCTAAGGTGAATGAACACAAAGTAGAGCAGTTTGAAATAAACGATTCTCCTGTGTTTTAAACGCAGTCTTACTGGTAGTTCTTATAAGCCTGTATATGACTTAAAATATCTGTTTCCAGATTCTCCAAAGAAAGGATTTCAGAACTGCTGCACACACGCATCAGTTTCACTCTGTAAGTTTTTTGTACAGCTTGACCACCATTCTGCTAGATAGCTGCGTATTTGTTTTAGAGCAAGATATTTCTCATTACAGCCTATACTCCCATCAACTCTGGAATATCCAAACGCAGCTTTTAGAAGAAACGTGATTCTAACTCGCTGAATCTAAACATAGATGAAACTTCCTAAGGTGAAAGAACACAAAGCAGAGCATTTTCAAATATACATTTCTCCATTGTTTTAAACGCAGTCTTACTACTAGTTCTTATATGCCTGTATATGGCCGGAAATATCTGTTTCCAGATTCTCCAAAGAAAGGATTTCTGAGCTGCTGCACACACACATCAGTTTACCTCTGTAAGGTGATTGCACAGCTCGACAACTTTTCAGCTAGATCACTGCGTTTTTGTTTTACAGCTAGATATTCCTCATTGCAGCCTATACTCCATTTCACTTTGGAATATCCAAACGGAGATTTTAGAAGAAACGCATTTCTAACTCGCTGAATCTAAGCATAGATGGAACTTCCTAAGGTGAACGAACACAAACCAGAGCAGTTTGTAATAGGCGTTTCCCCTGTGTTTCAAACGTAGTCTTAGTGCTAGTTCTTATATGCCTGCTTATGGCTGGAAACACCTTTTTCCAGATTCTCCAAAGAAAGGATTTCTGAACTGCTGCACACACACATCAGTTTAACTCTGTAAGTTGATTGCATAGGTTGACAAATATTCTGATAGATCGCTGCGTTTTTGTTTTAGAGCAAGATATTCCTCATTACGTCCTATAC
>NW_022447997.1:0-1949 GCF_009761245.1 Sapajus apella | reverse complement strand
GCAGAAAACTGAAACTGGACCCCTTCCTTACACCTTATACAAAAATTAACTCAAGATGGATTAAAGGTTTAAATGTAAGACCTAAAAGCATAAAAACCCTAGAAGAAAACCTAGGCAATACCATTCAAGACACAGGCATGGGCAAAGACTTCATGACTAAAACACCAAAAGCAATGGAAACAAAAGCCACAATTGACAAATGGGATCTAATTAAACAAAAGAGCTTCTGCACAGCAAAAGAAATTACCGTCAGAGTGAACAGGTAACCTACAGAATGGGAGAAAACTTTTGCAATCTATCCATCTGACAAAGGGCTAATATCCAGAATCTACAAGGAACTTAAACAAATCTACAAGAAAAAATCTACCCCATCAGGGTGGGTGAAGGATATGAACAGACACTTTTCAAAAGAAGACATTTATGTGGCCAAAAAACATATGACAAAAAGCTCATTATCACTGGTTATTAGAGAAATGCAAATCAAAACCACAATGAGATACCATCTCACGCCAGTTAGAATGGCCATTATTTAAATGTCAGGAAACAAGAGATGCTGGAGAGAATGTGGAAAAATAGGAAAGCTTTTACACTGTTGGTGGGAGTATAAATTAGTTCAGCCATTGTGAAAGACAGTGTGGTGATTCCTCAATGATTTAGAACCAGAAATACCATTTAACCCAGCAATCCCATTACTGGATACATACCCAAAGGATTATAAATCATTCTACTATAAAGACATATGCACACGTATGTTTATTGCAGCACTATTCACAATAGCAAAGACTTAGAACCAACCCAAATGCCCATCAAGGATAGACTGGATAAAGAAAATGTGGCACATATACACCACGGAATACTATGCAGCCATAAAAAAGGAGTTGGTATCCTTTGCAGGGACATAGATGAAGCTGGAAACCATAATTCTCAGCAAACTAAGATGGGAACAGAAAACCAAACATTGCATGTTCTCATCATAAGTGGGTGTTGAACAACAAGAACACATGGGCACAGGGAGATGAACATCACACACTGGGGCCTGTCTGGGGGTGGGGGGCAAGGGGAGGGATACATTAGGAGAAATACCTAATGTAGATGATGGGTTGATGGGTGCAGCAAACCACCATGGCACATGTATACCTATGTAACAAACCTGAATGTTCTGCACATATATCCCAGAACTTAAGTATAATAATTTTAAAAAAGACACCCAGGAAAAATAAAAAATATAGAATTTAACATACTAAATGGTTAACTACATGGTATGGTCATGGTAAGATTGAGGGGAAAAAATGTAACAGTATGTCTGAATATACATTTTATGTGCTTTGAAATATTTTAGATACATACAAAAATAAAAGTAAATTAAAAAAAAAAAAAAAAAAAACAAACACCTGAGCCTGGAGTTGAGGCTGCAGAGATCTGTGATTGTACCACTGCACTCCAGCCTGGGCAACAGAGTGAGACCCTGTCTCAAAAAAAAGAAAAAGAAACTTTATAGCTTGATGTAATCCCATTTATCTATGTTTGCTTCTGTTGCCTATGCTTTGGAGTTTATCTCCAAAAAGTCCTTAACCAGACCAATGCCATGGAGCTTTTCCTCTATATTTTCTTTTAGTAGTTTCATAGTTTGGTTCTTACATTTAAGTCATTAATTCATTTTGAGTTAATTTTTGTATACGATGTGATCTGAGGGCAGGTTTAGAGGCTCAGTCCATGATTATTGGCCTGGAATATGGGATGTGGGGGTTTGCCTGGTGCTGGGCCTGGTGTTGGGGTCTAAGGAAAAGTCCTATGCTTACTTCCCTCTCTTCCTCCCCAGAGGACGGCATCTCTTCAATTCTGTGCTGCCTGAGGCTGGGGAAGGATGATGTGGGTAATTTAAAACTGCCTCTCCTACCCTCGACAATATATAATTTCTTATTGTGCTACGACCAGGACTGTGATCTCTC
>NW_022447996.1:0-1949 GCF_009761245.1 Sapajus apella | reverse complement strand
GCAGAAAACTGAAACTGGACCCCTTCCTTACACCTTATACAAAAATTAACTCAAGATGGATTAAAGGTTTAAATGTAAGACCTAAAAGCATAAAAACCCTAGAAGAAAACCTAGGCAATACCATTCAAGACACAGGCATGGGCAAAGACTTCATGACTAAAACACCAAAAGCAATGGAAACAAAAGCCACAATTGACAAATGGGATCTAATTAAACAAAAGAGCTTCTGCACAGCAAAAGAAATTACCGTCAGAGTGAACAGGTAACCTACAGAATGGGAGAAAACTTTTGCAATCTATCCATCTGACAAAGGGCTAATATCCAGAATCTACAAGGAACTTAAACAAATCTACAAGAAAAAATCTACCCCATCAGGGTGGGTGAAGGATATGAACAGACACTTTTCAAAAGAAGACATTTATGTGGCCAAAAAACATATGACAAAAAGCTCATTATCACTGGTTATTAGAGAAATGCAAATCAAAACCACAATGAGATACCATCTCACGCCAGTTAGAATGGCCATTATTTAAATGTCAGGAAACAAGAGATGCTGGAGAGAATGTGGAAAAATAGGAAAGCTTTTACACTGTTGGTGGGAGTATAAATTAGTTCAGCCATTGTGAAAGACAGTGTGGTGATTCCTCAATGATTTAGAACCAGAAATACCATTTAACCCAGCAATCCCATTACTGGATACATACCCAAAGGATTATAAATCATTCTACTATAAAGACATATGCACACGTATGTTTATTGCAGCACTATTCACAATAGCAAAGACTTAGAACCAACCCAAATGCCCATCAAGGATAGACTGGATAAAGAAAATGTGGCACATATACACCACGGAATACTATGCAGCCATAAAAAAGGAGTTGGTATCCTTTGCAGGGACATAGATGAAGCTGGAAACCATAATTCTCAGCAAACTAAGATGGGAACAGAAAACCAAACATTGCATGTTCTCATCATAAGTGGGTGTTGAACAACAAGAACACATGGGCACAGGGAGATGAACATCACACACTGGGGCCTGTCTGGGGGTGGGGGGCAAGGGGAGGGATACATTAGGAGAAATACCTAATGTAGATGATGGGTTGATGGGTGCAGCAAACCACCATGGCACATGTATACCTATGTAACAAACCTGAATGTTCTGCACATATATCCCAGAACTTAAGTATAATAATTTTAAAAAAGACACCCAGGAAAAATAAAAAATATAGAATTTAACATACTAAATGGTTAACTACATGGTATGGTCATGGTAAGATTGAGGGGAAAAAATGTAACAGTATGTCTGAATATACATTTTATGTGCTTTGAAATATTTTAGATACATACAAAAATAAAAGTAAATTAAAAAAAAAAAAAAAAAAAACAAACACCTGAGCCTGGAGTTGAGGCTGCAGAGATCTGTGATTGTACCACTGCACTCCAGCCTGGGCAACAGAGTGAGACCCTGTCTCAAAAAAAAGAAAAAGAAACTTTATAGCTTGATGTAATCCCATTTATCTATGTTTGCTTCTGTTGCCTATGCTTTGGAGTTTATCTCCAAAAAGTCCTTAACCAGACCAATGCCATGGAGCTTTTCCTCTATATTTTCTTTTAGTAGTTTCATAGTTTGGTTCTTACATTTAAGTCATTAATTCATTTTGAGTTAATTTTTGTATACGATGTGATCTGAGGGCAGGTTTAGAGGCTCAGTCCATGATTATTGGCCTGGAATATGGGATGTGGGGGTTTGCCTGGTGCTGGGCCTGGTGTTGGGGTCTAAGGAAAAGTCCTATGCTTACTTCCCTCTCTTCCTCCCCAGAGGACGGCATCTCTTCAATTCTGTGCTGCCTGAGGCTGGGGAAGGATGATGTGGGTAATTTAAAACTGCCTCTCCTACCCTCGACAATATATAATTTCTTATTGTGCTACGACCAGGACTGTGATCTCTC
>NW_022447995.1:0-1951 GCF_009761245.1 Sapajus apella | reverse complement strand
ACTGATAAGAAAAGGTAAGCAGCTTTACATAGTTTTGAAGAACAAACTAGCAGTTCTATTTACAGAGGCCAAGGATAGTAGTTATTGTAAGGAGAATGGGGCAGCCATTTCAACTTATCTAAAAACAGTTTTGCATTTTATAAAATAGTTTTGCTCTGGTTCTGGCTCTAGGCCAGCACAATATCACAGTAGGATCGAAGGTTATGGACATTTTTTGGTTCCCCAGTGCCAAAGTGCTCTCCCTGCTGCTACTCGTTTATACTCCCACCAGCAGTGCTTCGGAGAGAAGGCCCAGGATGTCACTTCAGTTTAGATCTTGGGCTTAAGGGAGAGGGGTGGCTGGTGGTGAAATGCTGTGGCCTCACCCTGTTTGCCCATTTGTAGGCTGAGGCACCATCAAGACAGATGCTTTACAGAGGCACAGGCAGAGTGCTGGGCCCAGCTGGAACAGGCCTGGAGATAGATGGGGCCTGCCCCTTTGATAGAGCAGTGTCCCAGTGAGGATGGCTCATGGCTGCAGGTGACAGAAACCCTGGTGTACACAGGCCTGGGTAATAAAGCAGCGTAAGAGAAAATGCAGAGGTGGTGCGGATTTCAGGACCTGTTGGTTCAGCACGTCAATCATGTCAGTTACACTTTCTGTCTCTGAGATGGTTCCCAACACCAGCTCCTTCCTGGATTCTTAACACAACTGGGTGTCCAACAATTCAATGCAATGCAATGCGATCCTGCAATTAACTCTCCAGAGTTGGTGCAGACCCCACAGGATAAGGGCTCAGTCACACAAGAATGCCCTTCATTCAGATACTAGTCCTAAGTCCCAGGTGACGTGTGCCTCTGACCAACATAAATTCAGGGCTACTATGACCCCCTCCTCAGGTATGATAATTCACTTGAACAACTCACAGAGCTCAGGAAAGTGCTTTACTCACTGTGACTGGTTTACATAAAGGATACAATTCAGGAGCAAGGCACACCTGCACAGGGCAAGGTGTGGGGGAAGGGGCGTGGAGCTTCCATGTTCTCTCTGGACCTCCACTCTCCCAGCACTTTGTGTGTTCAGTAATCCAGAAGTTTTCTAAATCTCCTTCAAGAGTCTTCACAGAGCTTAATCTACAGCTCCTCCTCTCCTCGCCAGTGGGTGGGGCTGAAAGTTCCAACCCTCCAATCCCGTGATCTTTCTGGTGACCCAGCCTCATCCTGAAGCTATCTGGGGGTCCTACCCTCAGTCACCTCATTAGCATAAACTCACGTATTATCCAGTGGGGCTCCTTATGAAGCACCAAAGACACTCCTATACCCCAGGAAATTCCAAGGGTTGTTTAGCATCCAGGAACCAGGGACAAAGACCAAATACAGTCAACCCCTCCTATCCATGGGCATCTGGGGATTCAACCAGCCATGGCTCAACAGACTTTCTCCTTGTCATTATTCCCTAAACAACGCCATATAGCAGTGATTTACATAGCATTTAGATTGTATTATAAGTAATCTAGAAATAATTTAAACTATATGGGAGGATGTCCAAAGGTTATGTGCACATACTATGCTATTTTATATCCAGGACTTGAGCATCCTTGGATATTGATATCAGAGAGTGTTCTGGAACCAATTCCCCTTGGACACCAGTGGGTGAATGAATGTGTATTTCTTGCCCTACCACTCTGTCCCTCTGCTCTGATGAACTCGCATCACGCTGAAGATGCTTCCTGCTAGTGTTGTATTTGACCGGAGCGTAGAAAGTTATCACAAGACAAAAGTATGCCAGATTGCAGGGTCATTTATTATGCTGGCGACCACAGAGGACTCACGTCTCTCCAACCTGTGGTGGCAACAGGAGGGTGCCACGATTTTTTATACCCGAAAAACCACCTTGGGAGTGGGGGTGAGGGGCGGGGATGGGGATGAAAAGGCTTCAGACATTCCGAGGGCTAGTGGATTCTGTAAATTA
>NW_022447994.1:0-1951 GCF_009761245.1 Sapajus apella | reverse complement strand
CACGATGGATTGATTATGGCAAAGTGGCTTCACAGTGCAGCTGTGGGAAGGCGAGGGTGACCTTTTCCATGGACGCCTTCATGTGCATCCTGCAACCCGAGAGCTACGAGCTCTGAAAACACAGGCAAGACGGCCATTGCGGATAACAGAGCCCAGCGCTGTAGAAAGCCAAGAGCTGAGCAACTGGAGGGATGACGTAGTACTTAGGAGAGCTGCTCTGGGCCTGAGGCTTCTCCCAAACCTCACGGCCAGGTGTCCCACACGGCCTGTGTCCCCAGGGCACCGTTACAACCCAAAAGGCCGTAGCACTGATGCTGTGCCTGGATCCACATTCCAAAGCTCTGCATATCATACCCAGACCCAGTCACTTACTCTGGGGACATCAGCCTGGGTTCTTTTCCCTTCCACTGGAAAACAGGGTTCTTGTGGTCATGGTCGTCATCCTCGAGAAATGGAGGCTGAGGAGACAACTGTCCAGTCTGCAGCCAAGAGGTGCCTTTCAGTGGGTACAGGGAGCAGAGCTCGAGGCCGCAAGCCTCGGCTCCAGCTTGCTGATGAAGATTTGGTGTCAGACGTGCCTCTTGGAGTGGGGGCCTTCAGCATCTTGTCAAGGCTTCCAGCTGTTGCTGTGTCCCTGATCTTCAACTCCTGGGGCCCCCACTAGATCCTAATGAACCCATGCACCCTGGCCCATGCCTGCTATCCCTCAACGGCACTTCTAGTAATTTCCCTGATGTTGTCTGCATGACTCCTCCCAGTGTCATTGTGCCTTTGATTAAGTTGTCCAGGGACACTAATGGGGACTGGAAATCTCTGATGAACATGGCCAAGGTTGCAGCAATGGCCTCTAGGGTTCTGGCCCCAACTAAGTTTTCCAGAATTTCCTGTGCCTCTGACTCATCTGCCAGGCAGAGATGCATCATTGAATTTGGGGATATTTTTCTCCAATGCATGATCAATCTTCTGGACCTATGCCTATTAAATATGGTGCCAAATGTCAGTGTCTCTCTTATCCCAACCCCAGGAATCAGAGAAGACTCCCGTTCAGCACAATTGTAGCCTGGACCTCTCCCCAGTGAAGATTTTTTACCTCCAATTACTGACACATTTCCAAGGCCCCCAGATACTGTCTCCTACTGTGAAAACCAGGGCTCCCAGAGGCCATTGAAGTCCTCTCCCTAAAGGTTGCCATAGGTTCTTGGCATAGTACCTCTCAGGGACTGTCGGTCTACTCCTAATCATTGTGCCTGTGATCTTCACCATGGCCCAGATGCCATGGACAGCACTTGTTTCTGATGTTCCCCTTAGGATACCACCCTTACAGTGCTATGGGTCCAGATCCCATGGTAATTTGGGCCCACAATTGGATGATGCTGAGAATCTGACTGAGCCTCTCACTTTTACCTCATCTGGTGCTCTATGTCTCTGACTCTGGATTCCACTGAACATTGTCTCTGACTGTGGATTCCACTGGACATTGCTACAGCCCCAGTGAGGTTCAGGGCGTCTCTTCAACAGCAACATTCCCTTCACCCCAGGCCACCATCCACCGCTCGTGCACAAATGGCACCTTTAGACCAACTGAGTCACTTAGCCACTTATGGCTTCAGAGATATTTTGTAACTGTATTGATGTTTATTAAATTTGCTGTCTCTAATGTATATCTGCAAAGAAAATAAAATTCTTAGTACATGTTCCTAAAATTAGAATAAATAAAATAGATATATCAAAAAGAAAGTGATTTAGAAAAGTGATTGAGATAAAAGAATGGGGAAACTATACCAAGCAAAGAACAAACATAAAAGTAGATCTTAATATATGGCAATCCTATGTTGCTTCCCCTTTCACCATGATTGTAAATTTCCTGAGGCTTCCCCAGAAGCAGAAGCTCTTATGCTTCCTGTACAGCCTGCAGAACCATGAGCTAATTAAAACTCTTATCTTTATAATT
>NW_022447993.1:0-1951 GCF_009761245.1 Sapajus apella | reverse complement strand
CACGATGGATTGATTATGGCAAAGTGGCTTCACAGTGCAGCTGTGGGAAGGCGAGGGTGACCTTTTCCATGGACGCCTTCATGTGCATCCTGCAACCCGAGAGCTACGAGCTCTGAAAACACAGGCAAGACGGCCATTGCGGATAACAGAGCCCAGCGCTGTAGAAAGCCAAGAGCTGAGCAACTGGAGGGATGACGTAGTACTTAGGAGAGCTGCTCTGGGCCTGAGGCTTCTCCCAAACCTCACGGCCAGGTGTCCCACACGGCCTGTGTCCCCAGGGCACCGTTACAACCCAAAAGGCCGTAGCACTGATGCTGTGCCTGGATCCACATTCCAAAGCTCTGCATATCATACCCAGACCCAGTCACTTACTCTGGGGACATCAGCCTGGGTTCTTTTCCCTTCCACTGGAAAACAGGGTTCTTGTGGTCATGGTCGTCATCCTCGAGAAATGGAGGCTGAGGAGACAACTGTCCAGTCTGCAGCCAAGAGGTGCCTTTCAGTGGGTACAGGGAGCAGAGCTCGAGGCCGCAAGCCTCGGCTCCAGCTTGCTGATGAAGATTTGGTGTCAGACGTGCCTCTTGGAGTGGGGGCCTTCAGCATCTTGTCAAGGCTTCCAGCTGTTGCTGTGTCCCTGATCTTCAACTCCTGGGGCCCCCACTAGATCCTAATGAACCCATGCACCCTGGCCCATGCCTGCTATCCCTCAACGGCACTTCTAGTAATTTCCCTGATGTTGTCTGCATGACTCCTCCCAGTGTCATTGTGCCTTTGATTAAGTTGTCCAGGGACACTAATGGGGACTGGAAATCTCTGATGAACATGGCCAAGGTTGCAGCAATGGCCTCTAGGGTTCTGGCCCCAACTAAGTTTTCCAGAATTTCCTGTGCCTCTGACTCATCTGCCAGGCAGAGATGCATCATTGAATTTGGGGATATTTTTCTCCAATGCATGATCAATCTTCTGGACCTATGCCTATTAAATATGGTGCCAAATGTCAGTGTCTCTCTTATCCCAACCCCAGGAATCAGAGAAGACTCCCGTTCAGCACAATTGTAGCCTGGACCTCTCCCCAGTGAAGATTTTTTACCTCCAATTACTGACACATTTCCAAGGCCCCCAGATACTGTCTCCTACTGTGAAAACCAGGGCTCCCAGAGGCCATTGAAGTCCTCTCCCTAAAGGTTGCCATAGGTTCTTGGCATAGTACCTCTCAGGGACTGTCGGTCTACTCCTAATCATTGTGCCTGTGATCTTCACCATGGCCCAGATGCCATGGACAGCACTTGTTTCTGATGTTCCCCTTAGGATACCACCCTTACAGTGCTATGGGTCCAGATCCCATGGTAATTTGGGCCCACAATTGGATGATGCTGAGAATCTGACTGAGCCTCTCACTTTTACCTCATCTGGTGCTCTATGTCTCTGACTCTGGATTCCACTGAACATTGTCTCTGACTGTGGATTCCACTGGACATTGCTACAGCCCCAGTGAGGTTCAGGGCGTCTCTTCAACAGCAACATTCCCTTCACCCCAGGCCACCATCCACCGCTCGTGCACAAATGGCACCTTTAGACCAACTGAGTCACTTAGCCACTTATGGCTTCAGAGATATTTTGTAACTGTATTGATGTTTATTAAATTTGCTGTCTCTAATGTATATCTGCAAAGAAAATAAAATTCTTAGTACATGTTCCTAAAATTAGAATAAATAAAATAGATATATCAAAAAGAAAGTGATTTAGAAAAGTGATTGAGATAAAAGAATGGGGAAACTATACCAAGCAAAGAACAAACATAAAAGTAGATCTTAATATATGGCAATCCTATGTTGCTTCCCCTTTCACCATGATTGTAAATTTCCTGAGGCTTCCCCAGAAGCAGAAGCTCTTATGCTTCCTGTACAGCCTGCAGAACCATGAGCTAATTAAAACTCTTATCTTTATAATT
>NW_022447992.1:880-1951 GCF_009761245.1 Sapajus apella | reverse complement strand
TGAACTGCTGCACACACACATCATATCAGCTCTGTAAGTTGATTGCATAGCTTGGCAAACATTCTGCTTGATAGCGGCGTTTTTGTTTCAGTGTAAGATATTTCTGATTACATCTTATAGTCTCATTCACTATGGAAAATCCAAACGCAGATTTCAGAAGAAACGTGTTTCTAACTCGCTGAATCTAAACATAGAGGCAACTTACTAAGGTGAACGACATGAAAGCAGAGCAGTTTGAACTAGGTTTTTCTCCCGCGTTTTAAACACAGTCTAACGGCTAGTTTTTATATGCCTGTACATGGCTGGAAATATCTGTTTCCATATTCTCCAAAGAAAAGATTTCTGAGCTGCTGCACACACACATCATTTTAACACTGTAAGTTGATTGTATAGCTTAACAACCGTTCTGCTAGATAGCTGCGTTTTTGTTTTAGACCAACATATTTCTCTTTACAGCCTGTAGTCTCAGTAACTCTGGAATATCCAAACGCACCTTTTAGAAGAAACGTGTTCCTACCTCGCTTAATCTAAACATAGATGCCACTTGCTAAGGTGAGCAAACACAAAGCAGAGCAGTTTGAACGAGATGTTTCTCCTGTGTTTTAAAGGCAGTCTTACTGCTAGTTCTTATATGTCTGCATATGGCTGGAAATATCTGTTTCCAGATTCTCCAAAGAAACGATTTCTGAACTGCTGCACACACACATCTGTTTAACTCTGTAAGTTGATTGTACAGCTTGACAACCATTCTGCCAGATAGCTGCGTTTTTGTGTTAGACCAACATATTTCTCTTCACAGCCTATAGTCTCATTCACTCTGTCATATCCAAACGCAGCTATTAGAAGAAACGTGTTTCTAACTCGCTTAATCTAAACATAGATGCCACTTGCTAAGGTGAGCAAACACAAAGCAGAGCAGTTTGAACGAGATGTTTCTCCTGTGTTTTAAATGCAGTCTTACTGCTAGTTCTTATATGCCTGTATATGGCTGGAAATATCTGTTTCCAGATTCTCCAAAGAGAGCATTTCTGAACTGCTGCTCTCACACATCAGTTTAACTCTGTAAGTTGA
>NW_022447992.1:465-780 GCF_009761245.1 Sapajus apella | reverse complement strand
GATTAAGCGAGTTAGAAACACGTTTCTTCTAATAGCTGCGTTTTTGTGTTAGACCAACATATTTCTCTTTACAGCCTATAGTCTCATTCACTCTGTCATATCCAAACGCAGCTATTAGAAGAAACGTGTTTCTAACTCGCTTAATCTAAACATAGATGCCACTTGCTAAGGTGAGCAAACACAAAGCAGAGCAGTTTGAACGAGATGTTTCTCCTGTGTTTTAAAGGCAGTCTTACTGCTAGTTCTTATATGTCTGCATATAAATGGAAATATCTGTTTCCAGATTCTCCAAAGAAAGGATTTCTGAACTGCTGC
>NW_022447992.1:0-365 GCF_009761245.1 Sapajus apella | reverse complement strand
AGATATTTCTCATTACAGCCTATAGTCTAAATCACTCTGTAATATCCAAAGGCAGCTTTGAGAAGAAACGTTTTTCTAATTCGCTTAATCCAAACATAAATGAAACTGCCGAAAGTGAGCGAACACAAAGCAGAGCGGTTTGAACTAGACGTTTCTCCCGTGTTTTAAACGCAGTCTTACTGCTAGTTGTTATATGCCTGTATACGTCTGGAAATATCTCCTTCCCTATTGTGCAAGGAAAGGATTTCTGAACTGCTGAACTTACACATCAGTTTAACTCTGTAAGGTGATTGTACAGCTTAACAACCATTTTGCTAGATAGCTGCGTTTATCTTTTAGAGCAAGATATTTCTCATTACAGCTTA
>NW_022447991.1:0-1951 GCF_009761245.1 Sapajus apella | reverse complement strand
ACTGATAAGAAAAGGTAAGCAGCTTTACATAGTTTTGAAGAACAAACTAGCAGTTCTATTTACAGAGGCCAAGGATAGTAGTTATTGTAAGGAGAATGGGGCAGCCATTTCAACTTATCTAAAAACAGTTTTGCATTTTATAAAATAGTTTTGCTCTGGTTCTGGCTCTAGGCCAGCACAATATCACAGTAGGATCGAAGGTTATGGACATTTTTTGGTTCCCCAGTGCCAAAGTGCTCTCCCTGCTGCTACTCGTTTATACTCCCACCAGCAGTGCTTCGGAGAGAAGGCCCAGGATGTCACTTCAGTTTAGATCTTGGGCTTAAGGGAGAGGGGTGGCTGGTGGTGAAATGCTGTGGCCTCACCCTGTTTGCCCATTTGTAGGCTGAGGCACCATCAAGACAGATGCTTTACAGAGGCACAGGCAGAGTGCTGGGCCCAGCTGGAACAGGCCTGGAGATAGATGGGGCCTGCCCCTTTGATAGAGCAGTGTCCCAGTGAGGATGGCTCATGGCTGCAGGTGACAGAAACCCTGGTGTACACAGGCCTGGGTAATAAAGCAGCGTAAGAGAAAATGCAGAGGTGGTGCGGATTTCAGGACCTGTTGGTTCAGCACGTCAATCATGTCAGTTACACTTTCTGTCTCTGAGATGGTTCCCAACACCAGCTCCTTCCTGGATTCTTAACACAACTGGGTGTCCAACAATTCAATGCAATGCAATGCGATCCTGCAATTAACTCTCCAGAGTTGGTGCAGACCCCACAGGATAAGGGCTCAGTCACACAAGAATGCCCTTCATTCAGATACTAGTCCTAAGTCCCAGGTGACGTGTGCCTCTGACCAACATAAATTCAGGGCTACTATGACCCCCTCCTCAGGTATGATAATTCACTTGAACAACTCACAGAGCTCAGGAAAGTGCTTTACTCACTGTGACTGGTTTACATAAAGGATACAATTCAGGAGCAAGGCACACCTGCACAGGGCAAGGTGTGGGGGAAGGGGCGTGGAGCTTCCATGTTCTCTCTGGACCTCCACTCTCCCAGCACTTTGTGTGTTCAGTAATCCAGAAGTTTTCTAAATCTCCTTCAAGAGTCTTCACAGAGCTTAATCTACAGCTCCTCCTCTCCTCGCCAGTGGGTGGGGCTGAAAGTTCCAACCCTCCAATCCCGTGATCTTTCTGGTGACCCAGCCTCATCCTGAAGCTATCTGGGGGTCCTACCCTCAGTCACCTCATTAGCATAAACTCACGTATTATCCAGTGGGGCTCCTTATGAAGCACCAAAGACACTCCTATACCCCAGGAAATTCCAAGGGTTGTTTAGCATCCAGGAACCAGGGACAAAGACCAAATACAGTCAACCCCTCCTATCCATGGGCATCTGGGGATTCAACCAGCCATGGCTCAACAGACTTTCTCCTTGTCATTATTCCCTAAACAACGCCATATAGCAGTGATTTACATAGCATTTAGATTGTATTATAAGTAATCTAGAAATAATTTAAACTATATGGGAGGATGTCCAAAGGTTATGTGCACATACTATGCTATTTTATATCCAGGACTTGAGCATCCTTGGATATTGATATCAGAGAGTGTTCTGGAACCAATTCCCCTTGGACACCAGTGGGTGAATGAATGTGTATTTCTTGCCCTACCACTCTGTCCCTCTGCTCTGATGAACTCGCATCACGCTGAAGATGCTTCCTGCTAGTGTTGTATTTGACCGGAGCGTAGAAAGTTATCACAAGACAAAAGTATGCCAGATTGCAGGGTCATTTATTATGCTGGCGACCACAGAGGACTCACGTCTCTCCAACCTGTGGTGGCAACAGGAGGGTGCCACGATTTTTTATACCCGAAAAACCACCTTGGGAGTGGGGGTGAGGGGCGGGGATGGGGATGAAAAGGCTTCAGACATTCCGAGGGCTAGTGGATTCTGTAAATTA
>NW_022447990.1:0-1952 GCF_009761245.1 Sapajus apella | reverse complement strand
CACAGTGGAGCAGTTTGAAAGAGACGTTTCTCCTATGATTAAGTTGCTATCTTAAAGCTAATGCTTAAGAGTGTCTATATGGCTGGAATTATCTCTTTCCAGATTCTCCAAAGAAAGATTTATTGAACTGCTACATTCACACAATTGTTTAACTCTGTAAGTTTAATATACACCTTGAAAATCATTCTGCTACATAGCTCCGTTTTTGTTTTAGAGCCAGATATTTCTCGTTAAACACTATACTCCCATTCACTCAGGAATATCCAAACGCAGCTTTTTGGAGAAAGGAGTTTCTAACTCGCAGAAGCTAAACATAGATGCAACTTCCGAAGGTGAACGAACACACAGTGGAGCAGTTTGAAAGAGACGTTTCTCGTATGATTTAGATGCCATCTTAAAGCTAATTCTTAAGAATTTCTATATGGCTGGATATATCTCTTGCGAGATTCTCCAAAGAAAGGGTTAGTGAACTGCTACATTCACACAATTGGTTAACTCTGTAAGTTTAATATACACCTTGACAATGATTCTGCTAAATAGCTCCGTTTTTGTTTTAGAGCCAGATATTTCTCATTAAACCCTAAAGTCCCATTCACTCAGTAATATCCAAACGCATGTTTTTGCAGAAATGTGTTTCTACCTCGCGGAATCTAAACATAGATGCAACTTGCGAAGGTGAACGAACACACAATGGAGCAGTTTGAAAGAGACGTTTCTCGTATGATTTAGCTGCGAACTTATAGCTAATTATTCAGAGTCTGTATATGGCTGGAAATATCTCTTTCCAGATTCTCCAAAGAAAGGGTTAGTGAACTGCTACTTTCACACAATTGTTTAACTCTGTAAGTTTAATATACACCTTGATAATCATTCTGCTTCATTGTTCCGTTTTTGTTTTAGAGCCAGACATTTCTCATTAAACCCTAGACTCCCATTCACTCAGGAATATCCAAACGCAGTTTTTGGAGAAAGGTGTTTCTAACTCGCAGAATCTAAACATAGATGCAACTTCCGAAGGTGAACTAGCACAAAGTGGAGCAGTTTGAAAGAGACTTTTCTCGTATGATTTAGATGCGATCTTATTGCTAATTCTGAAGAGTCTGTATATGGCTGGAAATATCTCTTTCCAGATTCTCCAAAGAAAGGGTTACTGAACTGCTACATTCACAAAATTGTTTAACTCTGTAAGTTTAATATGCACTTTGACAATCATTCTGCTACATAGCACCGTTTTTGTTTTAGAGACAGATATTTCTCATTAAACCCTATACTCCCATTCACTCAGGAATATCCAAACGCAGCTTTTTCGAGAAAGGTGTTTCTAACTCGCAGAATCTAAACATAGATGCAACTTCCGAAGTTGAACAAAAACCCAGTGGAGCAGTTTGAAAGGGACGTTTCTCGTATGATTTAGATGCGATCTTAAAGCTAATTATTAAGAGTCTCTTGGCTGGAAATATCACTTTCCAGATTCTACAAAGAAACCTTTAGTGAACTGCTACATTCACACAATTAGTTAACTCTGTAAGTTTAATATACACCTTGACAATCATTCTGCTACATTGCTCCATTTTTGTTTTAGAGCCAGACATTTCTCATTAAACCCTACACTCCCATTCATTAAGGAATATCCAAACGCAGCTTTTTGGAGAAACTTGTTTCTAACACGCAGAATCTAAACATAGTTGCAACTTCCGAAGGTCAACGAACACACAGTGGACCAGTTTGAAAGAGAAGTTTCTCGTATGATTTAGCTGCGAACTTATAGCTAATTCTTAAGGGTCTGTATATGGCTGGAAATATCTCTTTCCAGATTCTCCAACAAACGGTTGGTGAACTGCTACATTCACACAATTGGTTACCTCTGTAAGTTTAATATACACGTTGACAATCATTCTGCTACATAGCTCCGTTTTTGTTTTAGAGCCAGATATTTCTCATTAAGCCCTATA
>NW_022447989.1:1285-1952 GCF_009761245.1 Sapajus apella | reverse complement strand
TTTCACTCTTGTTGCCCAGGCTTGAGTGCAGTGGTGCGATCTGAGCTAGCTGCAACCTCCACCTCCCAGGTTCAAGCGATTCTCCTGCCCTAGATTCCCAAGTAGCTGGGATTACAGGTAGCTGCCACCATGCCCGGCTAATTTTTATGTTTTTAGTAGAGATGGGATTTTGCCATGTTAGCTAGGCTGGTCTTGAACTCCTGACCTCGGGTGATCTACCTGCCTTGGCCTCCCAGAGTGCTGAGATTACAGGTGTGAGCCACCGCGCCCGGCCCAGGCCAGCATCTGCAGGGCACAAGTGGGAATCTGGGTTCTAGGAGGTGAGAACTGGATGGGGGGTGGTTGCAATGGGTCTGGAGCGCTTTTCCTTCCCCGAAGTCTTTCTCATATCCCCAGGGCTGCAAGAGAGATTGGCAGAGTTGGAACAGAAGTTCGGGCACAAGGAGTGAAGATTTCCACAGTTCAAATCCTGTCACTCCCCCGGGGTGCTCTGTGACCTTAGGCAAGGCACATGACCTCCCTGTGCTTCAGTTTGCCCATATATAAAATGAGGATAATCGGCCCGGTGCCATGGCTCGCGCCTGTAATCCCAGCACTTTGGGAGGCCAAGGCGGGCAGATCACGAGGTCAGGAGTTCAAGACCAGACTGGCCAACTTGGTAAAACCC
>NW_022447989.1:0-1185 GCF_009761245.1 Sapajus apella | reverse complement strand
AAAAAAAAAAAAAGTCGGCCGGGCGCGGTGGCTCACGCCTGTAATCCCAGCACTTTGGGAGGCCGAGGCAGGTGGATCATGAGGTCAAGAGATCGAGACCATCCTGGTCAACATAGTGAAACCCCGTCTCTACTAAAAATACAAAAAATCAGCTGGACATGGTGGCGCATGCCTGTAATCCCAGCTACTCAGGAGGCTGAGGTAGGAGAATTGCCTGAACCCAGGAGGCGGAGGTTGCGGTGAGCCGAGATCGCGCCATTGCACTCCAGCCTGGGCAAACAAGAGCGAAACTCCGTCCCAAAAAAAAAAAAAAAAAAAAGTACAAAAATTAGCTGGGCATGGTGGCTCATGCCTGTAGGACCAGCTACTTGGGAGGCTGAGGTAGGAGAATTGTTTGAACCGGGACCTGGGAGGCGGAGACTGCAGTGAGCCAAGATCGCACCACTGCACTCCAGCCTGAGCTACAGAGCCAGACTCCATCTCGAAAAATAAATAAATAAATAAAAATAAATAAAATGAGGATAATTGTGGTACCTCCCTTGGAAGGTTTTTGTGAGAATTTGATAAATACCGGTGTGTGTTAAGTTTTTTGTTTTTTTTTTTTTTTTTTTTGAGACGGAGTTTCGCTCCTGTTACCCAGGCTGGAGTGCAATGGCGCGATCTCGGCTCACCGCAACCTCCGCCTCCTGGGTTCAGGCAATTCTCCTGCCTCAGCCTCCTGAGTAGCTGGGATTACAGGCACGCGCCACCATGCCCAGCTAATGTTTTTGTATTTTTAGTAGAGACGGGGTTTCACCATGTTGACCAGGATGGTCTCGATCTCTTGACCTCGTGATCCACCCGCCTCGGCCTCCCAAAGTGCTGGGATTACAGGCTTGAGCCACTGCGCCCGGCCTATAAGTTTTTTGTATTTTTAGTAGAGATGGGGTTTCACCATGTTGGCCAGGATGGTCTTGATTTCCTGACGTCCTGATCCACCCACCTCGGCCTCCCAAAGTGCTGGAATTATAGGCAGGAGCCACCATGCCTGGCCCCAAGACACATTTCTCAGTGCCCCCCGGGCCAGGCCTCACTTGGCTTGGAGTAGAGCTTAGGGTATGGTGAAGACTTTAGAGTAAAAAAAAAAAAGAAAAGAAAGAAGGCCGGGCGCGGTGGCTCACGCCTGTAATCCCAGCACTTTGGGAG
>NW_022447988.1:0-1952 GCF_009761245.1 Sapajus apella | reverse complement strand
CAGAGAAAAATATAAAGTGATTTTTTTAATATAAAGGCAAGTAATTTGTTTCATTGTCTATTGTTTAGTATTAATTTTCTTTCCCTTTAATTTGCACAGATTATTTAAAGCTGTGAATTTAATTAATTTACTTGGTACATACCTAAAGAAAATAGGTTGCTATTGTAGACTGAAACAGACATTTGTATGTTAGACTATGGCATAGTTTTAAATTATTTTATTAATTTTTGATATATATTTTTCTGCTCTGCAACAATTTAAAAATTAAATTTTACTCCATAAATGTTATTAAATGCATTACTTTAGATGAAAATGCATATATATAGAAATATATATTCACTATTTATAGAATACCTCTGGAAAAAAGAGAAAATATAGAGAGAAAGAACAAGTGCATTTTTAGTTTAAAATTTCGGATTCCCTATTGCATTGTCACTTCGAGGGACACATAGGTACTGGATAAATAAAATGGAAGAAAAAATAGCTTAAATGTATAGTTGTACATAAAGGTAAGCAACTGATTTGCATTTTAAACTCAGGACAAGAAAATTTAATGTTATATTAATTTGACAGATATATTCATGAGTTAAATTTCACTTACCAAGAGGGCATAGGCTGGATACTAGAGAAAATCCACAAAAATATTTGGTGAAAGTTAGGTGAGAAGATATTTACACAGTCATAAAATATCTCCCTTCAAAGGAATGAATAGTTACTTCTCAGCAGAGAAACCTGGTGAATATCTGACCAACATGGTGAAATCCTATCTCTACCAAAAATACAAAATCACCCAGGTATGATGGTGCATGCCTGTAATCCCAGCTACTTGAGAGGCTGAGGCAGGAGAATCACTTGAACCCGGAAGGCAAAGGTTGCAGTGAGCCAAGATTGCACCAATGTACTCCAGCCTGTGCAAGAAGAAGGAAACTTCGAGAAAGAAAGAAAAAGAGAGAGAGAGAGAGAGGATGGGAGGGTAGAAGCAATGAGAGAGAGAAAGGAAGGGAAGAGAGGGGAGGGTAGGGGAGGGGAAAAGAGGGGAGGGGATTATCAAAGCCAACCGCCATCCATAAGAGGGTAAGCACTCAGCTTGTGCCTCCTAATATGATGCAATGAGCAGGATATGTTATTTCAGTGCTACTCCTGACAGAGACCAAAATTGAGAGGCATTTTACAAAATAACAGACTCTACTCTAAAAATATCAAACTTAAAAATAAATAAATAAATAAAACTAAAAAAAAGAAAAAGGAGAGCTGAAAGTTTCCAAATGAAAGGAGACTTACTAGAAATAAAACAAATAAAATGCATGATCTTAGATTTAATTTACAACCTGATGGAAAATTGTCAATGGGACATTTGACAAAATTTGAATAGGTACTATAGATTATAAATATTGTGTCAATGTTACATTTCCAGATTAAACATGATTAAATGTGTTTTAAAATATGTTTTAAGAAAGGTCCTTGTTCATGGGAAATACATTCTGAAGTACTGAGCTACATGATTATTTCAACTTTCTTTCAAGTACCTCAAAAAACATTTCATCCATCTCTACATATAGATAGATGATAGATATATCTGTATTACCTGTATGTATATATTCTATATAAATATAGATAGCTATATTATTTTCTGTATATATCTATTTGTATACATTGACTCTGTTTCATATTTGTTTATTAAAATTGTAAAACAATGTAGATTAGGGCAAACTTTGTGTTAATATGAGTTTATTTTCAGAAAAGTTGAGCACTTCAGAATCACTTTGATTTAATTTTACTTTATTATATACTACAAATTTCACAATAGTTGGTGTAATTAAAAAATAATAATCTATTCCCTAAAACATGTGCCACCATGATTCTTATGAAAGAACACAAAGGAATAATTCAGTAAATGATAATTTAGACAAGTGAGGCATATCAATTTAGTGTAAAACAATAGTAATTCTCAG
>NW_022447987.1:0-1952 GCF_009761245.1 Sapajus apella | reverse complement strand
CAGAGAAAAATATAAAGTGATTTTTTTAATATAAAGGCAAGTAATTTGTTTCATTGTCTATTGTTTAGTATTAATTTTCTTTCCCTTTAATTTGCACAGATTATTTAAAGCTGTGAATTTAATTAATTTACTTGGTACATACCTAAAGAAAATAGGTTGCTATTGTAGACTGAAACAGACATTTGTATGTTAGACTATGGCATAGTTTTAAATGATTTTATTAATTTTTGATATATATTTTTCTGCTCTGCAACAATTTAAAAATTAAATTTTACTCCATAAATGTTATTAAATGCATTACTTTAGATGAAAATGCATATATATAGAAATATATATTCACTATTTATAGAATACCTCTGGAAAAAAGAGAAAATATAGAGAGAAAGAACAAGTGCATTTTTAGTTTAAAATTTCGGATTCCCTATTGCATTGTCACTTCGAGGGACACATAGGTACTGGATAAATAAAATGGAAGAAAAAATAGCTTAAATGTATAGTTGTACATAAAGGTAAGCAACTGATTTGCATTTTAAACTCAGGACAAGAAAATTTAATGTTATATTAATTTGACAGATATATTCATGAGTTAAATTTCACTTACCAAGAGGGCATAGGCTGGATACTAGAGAAAATCCACAAAAATATTTGGTGAAAGTTAGGTGAGAAGATATTTACACAGTCATAAAATATCTCCCTTCAAAGGAATGAATAGTTACTTCTCAGCAGAGAAACCTGGTGAATATCTGACCAACATGGTGAAATCCTATCTCTACCAAAAATACAAAATCACCCAGGTATGATGGTGCATGCCTGTAATCCCAGCTACTTGAGAGGCTGAGGCAGGAGAATCACTTGAACCCGGAAGGCAAAGGTTGCAGTGAGCCAAGATTGCACCAATGTACTCCAGCCTGTGCAAGAAGAAGGAAACTTCGAGAAAGAAAGAAAAAGAGAGAGAGAGAGAGAGGATGGGAGGGTAGAAGCAATGAGAGAGAGAAAGGAAGGGAAGAGAGGGGAGGGTAGGGGAGGGGAAAAGAGGGGAGGGGATTATCAAAGCCAACCGCCATCCATAAGAGGGTAAGCACTCAGCTTGTGCCTCCTAATATGATGCAATGAGCAGGATATGTTATTTCAGTGCTACTCCTGACAGAGACCAACATTGAGAGGCATTTTACAAAATAACAGACTGTACTCTAAAAATATCAAACTTAAAAATAAATAAATAAATAAAACTAAAAAAAAGAAAAAGGAGAGCTGAAAGTTTCCAAATGAAAGGAGACTTACTAGAAATAAAACAAATAAAATGCATGATCTTAGATTTAATTTACAACCTGATGGAAAATTGTCAATGGGACATTTGACAAAATTTGAATAGGTACTATAGATTATAAATATTGTGTCAATGTTACATTTCCAGATTAAACATGATTAAATGTGTTTTAAAATATGTTTTAAGAAAGGTCCTTGTTCATGGGAAATACATTCTGAAGTACTGAGCTACATGATTATTTCAACTTTCTTTCAAGTACCTCAAAAAACATTTCATCCATCTCTACATATAGATAGATGATAGATATATCTGTATTACCTGTATGTATATATTCTATATAAATATAGATAGCTATATTATTTTCTGTATATATCTATTTGTATACATTGACTCTGTTTCATATTTGTTTATTAAAATTGTAAAACAATGTAGATTAGGGCAAACTTTGTGTTAATATGAGTTTATTTTCAGAAAAGTTGAGCACTTCAGAATCACTTTGATTTAATTTTACTTTATTATATACTACAAATTTCACAATAGTTGGTGTAATTAAAAAATAATAATCTATTCCCTAAAACATGTGCCACCATGATTCTTATGAAAGAACACAAAGGAATAATTCAGTAAATGATAATTTAGACAAGTGAGGCATATCAATTTAGTGTAAAACAATAGTAATTCTCAG
>NW_022447986.1:0-1953 GCF_009761245.1 Sapajus apella | reverse complement strand
ATCCTCTTGCCTCAGCCTCCTGAGTAGCTGGGACTACAGGTGCACACAGTTGTGTATACATCTATATATATGTGTGTTGTATAAAAAAAGTAAAATATGTACATACATTTTACACACACACATACATATTATAAATATATATAATATGTATATTATATATATATAAATATATATATGTGTATTTTTTTTTGAGACAGTCTCACTCTATACCCCAGGCTGGAGTGCAGTGGCGTGATCTCAGCTCACTGCAACCTCCACCTCCCGGGTTCAAGTGATTCTCCTGTCTCAGACTCCTGAATAGCTGGGATTACAGGCACCTGGCACCATGCCCTGCTAATTTTTGTATTTTTAATAGAGATGGGGTTTCACCATGTTGGTCAGGCTGGTCTCAAAAGCCTGACCTCAGGTGACCCACCCACCTGGGCTTACAGCTGTGAGCCACTGCACCTGGCCACTTTTATATTCTGGTATCTATACCCTTGTTTAATCTTAGCAAACTTCCTGCAGAATGGAGAACTTCATCTCCACTGCAGACAGTTGACAGAAACCCACACAAACAGGGCAGAGCTGGTGGAAGGGGATCTGGGATTTGAACTCAGGTTTCCTGGCTCTGAGACTACAGCCCTTTTATGGGATGACTCAGTGATGTGTCAGGCACACATAAAAGACTGAGGGTTGCTTGTTCCTTTCTCTAAAAAACAAGAGAATCCAACTCATGAGGTAAGAGAAATGCCACATACATTTTTTAGTTTCCCCAGGAATCACCAATTGCTGTACACCCTATTTAAAAAAGGAGACAGAAAGAGAAATGCATGGTGACATATTTTTTAATTACAAGGAACTCACAGTTTCTTCCAGCTGTTCATGAAGACCCATGTTGCTGGCACCAAAAATGAGGCAAGGGAATTCCAAATGGTCGTGCCCTCTGCAGGAAATGGGGGCAGGATCCACTTTATTCTTTACCACTCATCCATTTGAAAAAGACATGGGTGTTTCCCTTGCAGGGAATCGGGGCAAATTATCTTCTAGAAACTTGTGTTATTCTATTTCAGAACAAGGAGGCCCCAACCCCACCATCAAAGTCCAGTCAGACACACCAGTGCAAGAAAAACAAAATATCCAGGAATGGAGCCTTCCCGTGGAATACTTAGGTGTTTTTCCATCTCTTATTTCAGTTGTATGGAAGCCATATGCCTGGCAAAAAGAGAGGTGGAGAATGGAAACTGGGAGACAAACCAATTAACCCTGAATGTTGGAAATGACAGGTATACAGAGGATAGGAGGGCCTGGGGTCTGATGTGAGCGGCCAGGGCCAGGAGGTCAATGGGAAGTAAAGGACGGCTCCATTGCCCTGTGATGGGTCTCGGGGTTAGGGTGGGCTCCAGGGGTGGAGTGGGCTCGGACCCTTTGGAGCTGTTGTTTTCCATAGGATGGAATCCTCTCCTCCAAGCTGGACCCTTGATAGATCTGGGCCCTCTATCCATATCTGCTGCAGAGTGCACAGATCATGAGGGGGCCACAAAGACCACCCCCGGTGTTCTTTCCTGACTCCCTCCAAGGCCTGGAGGGAGAGGCAGACAGCCATCTGCCCCCTCCAGCTACAATGCAGCCTCTTACTTTGTGGACAAGGAGGCCCAAGGCAGGCAGAGGCCCCTGCCTTGCTGAGCGTCCACACCAGCTGAGGTCATGGAGCTGAGACTTGCACACAGTGAGGCCAGATGCCTGGTTCTGTGCCTCTGTTTAGGCTACCTATGCTCTGCTGCTGAGCCACCAGCCCCATTGTCACAGACAGGAGCTGACCGGGCACGGTGGCTCACATGTGTAATCCCATCACTTTGGGGAGGCCAAGGCGAGGGATCATGAGGTCAGGAGTTCAAGACCAGTCTGGCCAACATGGTGAAATCCTGTCTCTACTAAAAATACAAAAATTAGCTGGGCATGGTGGCGTGCACC
>NW_022447985.1:0-1953 GCF_009761245.1 Sapajus apella | reverse complement strand
GTTGATCTTTGACACCAAGATACCCTTACTGATTCAGATCCCTCAGGTCTCATGGTGATTCTTATAGCTCACATACCTATGCTTATATGCTCAGCCATTATTCCCAAAGCACCAGCACCATGCTCTGGCAATGTGATTTTATCCACACACAAAATGAGCTAATTGACCCTCACCCCCACGTTCAGTACTTGATGTGGTACCCAAGTTCAGCCTTGACTTAGCTGAGACCTTCATGGTAAGAGATCCTTTGAGGCCCTTGTTGGTCTTTTCTGTAGCAGATATTCATTGGGCTTGTTCTAAATGGTCAGAGAGGTTGAAATAATGTGGCAGAAAGAGATCAGCATTTCTTTCTTCTTTGCTGCTAGTTCTGTACCTTCATGCACCTTTATATCCTGTATAATACCTGAAGCAGTAGAGAGTCCCATATTAGCCTTCCCCAGAGCAGCTCAGTGCCTGGTTTGTTGAGTATACTTGTCAATCTGGACTTTCATACACCTATGCTTTTGGATTAACTCTGTTACCTCTCCTAGAAATTAACAGAGAAAATTGACAGTGGATTGACAAGAATGAGACTCCCAGTTGTGGTTGGCCCCTTGACTGATCTGTTTTACACAATAATGAAAATTGCCCAAGCTACTTGCATCTCCACCTCAAGATTTAAAAATATTTTCAAATTCTTCCTCACAGGAAGCCATTGAAGAGAATTCTCAGAATCTCAAGTAGGTTAGTTGGACTTAACAGAGCCATACCTTGTCCATGTCTCATCACTGAATGTAGGGAATCCCTGAGCCCCACACATTGGGTGCCAGAAAGTAGGGATCTATAAGCACCACACGTCGGGTGCCAGAATGTAGGGCTCCATGAGCCCCACATTGGGCACCAGAATGTAGGGAGCCACCCTTACAACACCCGTGGGTACCCTGAGTTCGGTGGCGACAAGGAATTAGAAAAAGATTAAGACAATGGGACCAGAGGGCCATCACTTATTACTTCGGAGGTGATCGTGAAGGCCCCAAGCTCTGACCATTCACTCTCTTTATTGGTGGGTAGGGGTGGAGTAATGGTGGGGAGAGGGTGATGTTGGAGTGAACCAGTGAGCCAAAACTGTATCAGTGAACTGGAACTTGTGTGTCATTCTAAGGATTGATAACAGTGGCAGTTTGGGAGTTTCACAAAACAAGAACATGTGGTTATCTTTAGCTTGTTATCCATGTACAGCTGATGGAACATAGACCTTACAAGGAGCCTACAAGTCTGGCTACGTCATAGTGCTACGAAGGGGTTTTATAGCCTTGAGCACCATGTTTATGTTTCCAGCGCAAGGTCACCCTCCACTGGAACATGAGGCATGAAGAGGCCTTCCTCCTCAGAGGCCTCCTGCGGCCTTCTGCAGTGTATTATTCCCTGTTCATATGTTACTCATAACCAATTTATGTAGGCACTCTGTAAGTCCTTTCTCCTTTGCTGCTTTTCCCAACAGCTAATCACGTGTAAAAGTAGGACTTTGTGCCTGCTTTGGCGGCACACATTCTCAAATTGAAACAACACAGAGAAAATTAGCATGGCCCCTGCATAAGGAGACCACACAGAGTTTTGAAACATTCCATATTTTGCACCGTCACTGGAAGGTCATTCGACTGTTGACTAGCTGTAAAGAAACAGAGTGAATCAAAGCAAAATGGATGCCACCAAAATATTGAAATTGTTATTTGCACTGCAAAAATAGTCATGTAAGGCTGTCTATGAGAGAACACCAGAACTGAATAATGTGTGGGGTGTTGTGTGCAAAATATGTTGTTAGTTGTGTTTCGAAAGTTAGAGAATGTCAACTTGCAACTTCTTCATGGAACCTAAAAAAAATGAAAGTAGGGTTTTGGTCTCTCATGTCAGCTGGAGATGAATATGGGTATAAAGCATCATCCTGACAAACATCTGCTGGTTCAGAGTTTGAGT
>NW_022447984.1:0-1954 GCF_009761245.1 Sapajus apella | reverse complement strand
AAAAAAGTTTTTTCTATCATCAGGCTGGAGTGCAATGGCGTAATCTCGGCTCATTGCAACTTCTGCTTCCCAGGTTCAAGCAATTCTCCTGCCTCAGCCTCCCAAGCAGCTGGGACTACAGGCATGTGCCACTGCACCCAGGTAATTTTTTGTAGTAGAGACAGGGGTTTCACCATATTGGCCAGGCTGGTCTTGAACTCCTGACCTCATGATCCACCTGTCTCTGCCTCCTGAAGGGCTGGGATTATAGGTGTGAGCCACCGCCCCTAGCCAAAAAAAATTTTTTTTTTTTTGAGACAGAGTTTCACTCTTGTTGCCCAGGCTGGCAACCATCTCTGCTTACTGCAACCTCTGCCTCCCGGGTTCAAGCGATTCTCCTGCCTCAGCCTCCAGAGTAGCTGGGACTACAGGCATACACCACCACACCCAGCTAATTTTGTATTTTTAGTAGAAACAAGGTTTCTCCATGTTGATCAGGCTGGTCTTGAACTCCCGAACTCAGGTGATCCACCTGCCTCAGCCTCCCAAATTCCTGTGATTAGAGGCATAAGCCACTGTGCCCGACCATCCCCGGATTATTTTTTAAAATACATTTTGTCCTCCCGATGCCCCAAGGCCAGGCCTAAATTGGCCCCGCCCACCCCCGCCCAAAATTTTTTAATTAGCTGGATGCAGTGATACACACCTGTAGTCCCAGCTACTTGAGACACTGAGGCTACAGGATTACTTGAGCCCAAAAAGTCAAGGCTGCAGTGAGTCGTGATCATACCACTGCACTCCAGCCTGGATTCGAGACCCAGTCAAAAAAGGAGGAAGGAAGGGAGGAAGGAAGGAAGCAAGGGAGGAAGGAAGGAAGGAAAGCATTTGATAGTTGTATTTTACAAAACATTTTCCAACAATTCTCTTACACTATATACTCTTTTTTACAACGTGGCTTTGACAATCTTCCATCAGAAGTTGGGATCCCTGTCTCCTCCTCTTAAAGCCAGGAGGTATTTTTTGTTACTGTTGGGACCAACAGAGTATGACATAAATGATGCCATGTGACTTCCAGAATCTTCCATTTATTCCCTAGAATACTTACCCCAGACGTTGAGGTCAGTGGAAAGGGGCCTAACTAGCCATAAGGAAAGCACCAGCTGAGCCCTGGGGCTATGTTGAGAGTGCCCCCTGGCGGTCCACCAGCTCCAGCTCTGCCTCTATTGTGACAAGGACCTCATGAGATCCCAAGCTGGGCCCTGCCCAGACCCATCACCCACAGACTCTGGGAGGGATCACACATTTTTATTTTTGTTTTAAGCCACTATGTTTTGGGATATTTGCTACACAGCAATAAACTGAACAGCAACCATGAAAGCAATAGGTTCAGACAAAAGTCCTCAGTCGATGCAAGTAAAGTTTTAAGGAGGAGTCAAGACTTTTACATAAAAGTGTCTCCTCTCCAAATATTTGTTAATTACTAAGGGAAAAATGGTAACTTCACAATGGCAAATTCTGGCAAGAATCAACTTAAAGTGATCAAAGTCACAAAGTCACTGTTCGTTTTGTTTTTTTGAGTCAGGGTCTTGCTTTGTTGCTGGCTTGGAGTGCAGTGGTGCAATCTCAGCTCACTGCAACCTCCACTTCCTGGGCTCAGGCAATCCTCCCACCTCAGCCTTCTGAGTAGCTGAGACCACAGGCATGCCCCACCATACCCAGCTAATTTTCGTAGTTTTAGTAGAGATGAGGTCTCACCATGTTGCCCAAGCTGATCTCGAACTCCTGGGCTCAGGCAATCTGTTCATCTCGGCCTCCCAAAGTGCTGGGATTACAGGCGTCAGCTCCTGTGCCTGGCCTGTTAACAATTTTCTGTACTATTCTTGCAACTTGTTTTGAAATTATTTCAAAATGATCAGATAAATCCTCCATGGACATTTAGTTCAATAGGACTAGGCTATGAGGAATAAAGGCAAGA
>NW_022447983.1:0-1954 GCF_009761245.1 Sapajus apella | reverse complement strand
GGTGTACAAGTTTATCAGCAGTACCAGACACAGCTGAACTATGATATGGTCTGAAAACAGGGAAAAGGGAGAGTGATTCAATTCATTCGTGTGTGTGTGTGTGTGTGTGTGTGTGTGTGTGTGTGTGTGTGATCGTTGCTATGTTCTCAGAGCTAAGGTGGCTAAAAGACAGGAAAAAAATCTATTCAAAACATAGATAGTATTTAAATAATTTGTAATCCCGGCACTCTGGGAGGCCAAGGCAGGAGGATCACGAGGTCAAGAGATCGAGGCCATTCTGGCCAACATGGTGAAACCCCGTCTCTACTAAAAAATGCAAAAATTGGCCGGGTGTTGTGCCGCACAACCTGTAGTCCCAGCAACCCGGGAGGCAGAAGTTGCAGTGAGCTGAGACTGCACCACTGCACTCCAGCCTGGTGACAGAGCAAGTCTTTGTCAAAAAAAAAAAAAAATCATTTCCCTTCCTTCATGGATAATAATTCTTTTTTTTTAAACTGAGTCTCTCTCTGTCACCCAGGCTGGAGGGCAGTGACATGATCTCTGCTCACTGTAACCTCCACTTACCAGGTTCAAGCGACTCTCCTGCCTCAGCCTCCCAAGTAGCTGGGAATACAGGTGCCCGCCACCACATCCGGCTACTTTTTGTATTTTCAGTAGAGACGGGGTTTCATCATGTTGGCCAGGCTGATCTCGAACTCCCGACCTCAGGTGATCAGCCTGACTCGGCCTCCCAAAGTGCTGGGATTACAAATGTGAGCCACTCTGCCCGGCCCCTTCCTTAATAATTCAATTGTAAAGCTATAGGGTAGAGTATAGGAAGGATGGCGTCGACAGTGGTGTCAGGAGGACTCATGGTGACTCAATATGGGGTACTGGAGTCCAAGTGGGCTGAGGAGGGTGTCTTAAAGGGGGTGGCTTGGCACAGGGTCTCAGACCCCCATCAGAGTAATGACAGTGTCCACACAGCAAGGCAGCCTGGCCCGGACTGTCAGAGCCTGAGTAGGATGAGGGAGATATCCACACCTGAGAACAGCCCAGCGCCGGAGGGTTAGGGCCTGAGCACGATGGGGAAGGTGCCTGCAATGGCGAGAGAGCCAGGCCCAGGGAGAGAGAGGACAGCACTCTGTGCACGGTGTGGGCTTTCAGACCCCAAGTGGTGCAAGGAGGCCATCCATGAGGGAGAACAGCCCGGAAAGGGGAATGGGAGCCCCAGGAAAACGTGGGCACCTGGGCAGGGATGGGTGTGGTTACAGAAACTGGAGATTATTTCCATAGAAGGAGATTAATCAAACTAGTAATTCTATCAAGGATAATGAAAAACAAGGTTTTCACTGTTGGAAGTTACAAATATAGAAGAGGAAAAAACTTCGATGATCCCTGTGGCATTGAATTGGAATTGAGCATATTGGTGTAAACTCATGGTTTTCAAGACAGAGAGAGATAATAGATAAATAAATACATATGCAAGTGTGTGTGTGTGTAGAAAGATAGGTAAGCAGATATAGACCAACAGATATTCCCTAACTCTGAACTAAGCCACCTTGGGAATAGTAATAAACACACTTTATGTGTAGGTCTTGGCTTCTAACTACTACTTTCCCCCCACCCAAAATACATGAGTGATCTTCACTTTGGGAGGCCAAAGTGGGGAGGATCACTTGAGCCCAGGAGTTTGATGCCAGCTTAGGCAACATAGTGAGACCTTGTCTCTAGAAAAGAAAAAAAATTTAAAAATTAGCTGGGCAGGCCGGGCGCGGTGGCTCAAGCCTGTAATCCCAGCACTTTGGGAGGCCGAGGCGGGTGGATCACAAGGTCAAGAGATCGAGACCATCCTGGTCAACATGGTGAAACCCCGTCTCTACTAAAAATACAAAAAATTAGCTGGGCATGGTGGTGCGTGCCTGTAATCCCAGCTACTCAGGAGGCTGAGGCAGGAGAATTGCCTGAACCCAGG
>NW_022447982.1:1599-1954 GCF_009761245.1 Sapajus apella | reverse complement strand
CCCATTGATTCAGGAATATCCAAACGCAGCTTTTTGGAGAAACGTGTTTCTAACTCGCAGTATCTAAACATAGATGCAACTTCCGAAGTTGAACGAACACACAGTGCAGCAGTTTGAAAGAGACGTTTCTGCTGCTTTTTTAGACGCGATCTTACCGCTAATTCTTATGAGCCTGTTTATGGCTGGAAATATCTCTTTCCAGATTCTCTAAAGAAAGGGTTTCTGAACTGCTACATTCACACATCTGTCTAACTCTGTAAGTTGAATACACACCTTGACAATCATTTTCCTACATAGCTCCATTTTTCTTTTAGAGCCAGATATTTCTCATTACATCCTATACTCCCATTCACTC
>NW_022447982.1:0-1499 GCF_009761245.1 Sapajus apella | reverse complement strand
GAGTCTGTATATTTCTGGAAATACCTCTTTCCAGATTCTATAAGGATTGGTTAGTGAACTGCTACATTCACACAATTTTTTAACTCTGTATGTTTAATATACACCTTGAGAATCATTCTTCCACATAGCTCCGTTGTTGTTTTAGAGCCCGATATTTCTCATTACACCCTATACTCCCAATAACACAGGAATATCCAAACGCAGCTTTTAGAAGAAACCTGTTTCTAACTCGCTGAATCTAAACATAGATGCAACTTCCTAATGTGAAGGAAACACAGTAGAGCAGTTTGAAAGTGACGTTTTTCCTGTGGTTTAGAAGCGATCTTACCGCTAAATTTTATGAGCCTGTATATGGATGGGATTATCTCTTTCCAGATTCTCCAAAGAAAGTGTTTCTGAACTGCTACGTTAACACATCTGTTTAACTCTGTAAGTTGAACATACACCTTGACAATCATTCGGCTACATAGCTCCGTTTTTGTTTTAGAGCCACATATTTCTCATTAAACCCTATACTCCCATTCACTCAGGAATATCCAAACGCAGCTTTTTGGAGAAACGTGTTTCTATCTCCCTGAATCTAAACATAGATGCAACTTCCTAAGGTCAACGAACACACAGAGGAGCAGTTTGAAAGAGACGTTTCTCGTATGATTTAGATTCGAACATAAAGCTAATTCTTGAGGGTCTGTATATGGCTGGAAATGTCTTTTTACATATTCTCCAAAGAAAGGGTTAGTGGACTGCTACATTGACACAATTGTTTATCTCTGTAAGTTTAATATACACCTTGACAATCCTTCTGCTACATAGCTCCGCTTTTGTTTTAGAGCCAGATATGTCTCATTACACCCTATACTCCCATTAACTCAGGAATATCCAAGTGCCGCTTTGTGGAGAAACGTGTTTCTAACTCGCTGAATAGAAACATAGATGCAACTTCCGAAGGTGAACGAACACACAGCAGAGCAGTTTGAAAGAGACGTTTCTAAAATGATTCAGACGCGATCTTATAGCTATTTCTTTTGAGCCTGTATATGGCTGGAAATATCTCTTTCCAGATTCTCCAAAGAATGGGTTAGTGAACTGCTACATTCACACAATTGTTTAACTCTGTAAGTTTTATATACACCTTGACAATCATTCTTCTACATATCTCCGTTCTTGTTTAAGAGCCAGATATTTCTCATTACACCCTATACTCCCAATAACCCAGGAATATCCCAACGCAGCTTTTACAAGAAACCTGTTTCTAACTCGCTGAATCTAAACATAGATGCAACTTCCGAAGGTGAACGAACACACAGCAGAGCAGTTTGAAAAAGACGTTTCTCCTGTGGTTTATATGTGATCTTACCGGTAAATTTTATGAGCCTGTGTATGGCTGGAATTATCTCTTTTCAGATTCTCCAAAGAAAGTGTTTCTGAACTGCTACGTTCACACGTCTGTTTAACTCTGTAAGTTGAACATACACCTTGACAATCATTCTGCTACATAG
>NW_022447981.1:0-1954 GCF_009761245.1 Sapajus apella | reverse complement strand
TCACCACTCTGAGAGGCCAAGGTTGGGGGATTGCTTGAGCCCAGGAGCTCGAGGCTACATTAAACTGTCCGTGTTTGCCCATTTTTTAATGGGTTTATTTGTTTTTTTACTTGCTAAGTTCTCTAGAGATTCTGAATATTAAACCCTTATCAGATACTCAATTTGTGAATATTTTCTCCCATTCTATAGGTTGTCTGTTTACTCTGTTCATAGTTTCTTTGGCTGCACAGAAGCTTTTTGTTTGTTTGTTTAGATGGAGTCTCACTCTGTTACCCAGGCTGGAGTACAGTGGCACAATCTTGGCTCTCTGCACCTCTGTCTCCTGGGTTCAAGCGATTCTCCTGCCTCAGCCTCCTGAGTAGCTGGGATTACAGCCATGCATCACCACGCCCCGCTAATTGTGTTTTTAGTAGAGATAGGGTTTCACCATGTTGGCCAGGCTGGTCTCAGACTCCTGACTTCGAGTGATCTGTCCACCTCACCCTTCCAAACTGTTGGGATTACAGGTGTGAACCACTGTGCCCAACCTGTGCAGAAGCTCTTTTGTTTAATTAGATCAGACTTGTCAATTTTTGTTTTCATTGCAATTGCCTTTGAGGACTGAGTCATACATTGTTTCCCAAAACCAACACTGATATCTAGAATAGTGTTTCCTGGTTTTCTTCTAGGACTCCTAGAGTTTTGGGTCTTGCAGCTAAACCTTTAATCCATGTTGAGTTGACTTTTGTGCATGGTGAAAGTTAGGGGTCCAGCTTCATTCTTCTGCATACGGCTAGCCAGCTATCCCAGCACCATTTACTGAATAGGGAGTCTTTACCCCATTATTTATTTTTGCCAACTTTTGTTCAAGATCAGTTGGCTGTGGCTTCATTTCTGGTTTCTCTTTTCTGTTCCTTGAGTCTTTATTCTGTTTTTGTACCAATACCATGCGAATTTTGTTATTATAGCTTTATAATATAGTTCAAAGTCAGATAAGGTGATGCCTCTGGCTTCGTTCTTTTTCCTCTGGATTACTTTGGGTATTCAAGCTCTTTCCTGATTCCATACAAATTTTAGAATGATTTTTTCTAGTTCTGTGAAAAATGACATTGGTAGTGTGATAGGAATAACATTGAATCTGATGTTTTGGGCAGCGTGGCCATTTTAATCATATTGCTCCTTCTAATCCATGAGCATGAAATGTTTTTCCCTTTTTTAATGCCACCTAGATTTCTTTATTTGTTTTTCTTTTTTTGAGATGGTCTCGCTGTGTTGCCCAGGCTAGAGTGCAGTGGCACAATCTCAGCTCACTGCAACCTCCACCTCACCGGTTCAAGTGATCTCCCTGCCTCAGCCTCCCAAATAGCTGGGACCACAGGCACGTGCCACCACACCTGGCCAAGTTTTGTATTTTTAGTAGATGTGGGGTTTCGCCATATTGGCTGGGCTTGTCTCGAACTCCTGACCTAAAGTGATCTGCCTGCCTTGGCCTCCCAAAGTGCTGGGATTACAGGCATGAGCCACGGTGTCCAGCCTATGATTGCTTCTAGCAGTGTTTTGTAGTTCTCCTTGCAGAGATTTTACCTCCTTGGGTACATGTATTCCTAGATAATTTATTTTGGGGAATGCTATTGTAAATGAGGTTCTATTCTTGATCTGGCTCTCAGATTAAACCTTATCAGTATATGGAAATGCTACTGATTTTTGTACATTGATTGTTGTATCCTGGAAACTGATTGAAGTTGTTTTCAGTTCCCAGAGCATTTGGACATTCTTTAGGGTTTTCTTTGTATAGAATCATATTGTCACATAGTGTAGTCACTCATGTTTGTGTTCCCAGAGCTTTGGGAGGCTGAGGCAAGAAGATCACTTGAGCCTAGGAGTTCAAGACCAGGCTGGGCAACATACAGAAACCCCATCTCTACAAAAAAAAAAAAAAAAAAAAATTAGCCAGACATGATGGCGTGCACCTGTG
>NW_022447980.1:0-1954 GCF_009761245.1 Sapajus apella | reverse complement strand
GCTGCGTTTTTGTTTTAGAGCAAGATATTTCTCATTACAGCCTATAGTCTGAGTCACTCTGGAATATCCAAACGCAGCTTTTAAAAGAAACGTGTTTCTAACTCGCTGAGTCTAAACATAGATGCAACTTCCTAAGGTGAACGAACACAAAGCAGAGCAGTTTGTACTAGACTTTTCTCCTCTGTTTTAAATGGAGTCTTACTGCTAGTTCTTATATGCATGTATATGGCTGGAAATATCTGTTTACAGATTGTCCAAAGAAAAGATTTCGGAACTGTTGCACACACACATCAGTTTAACTCTGTAAGGTGATTCTACAGCTAAACAATCATTCTGCTAGGTAACTGCGTTTTTGTTTCAGAGCAAGATATTTCTCATTACAGCCTATAGTCTCTTACACTCTAGAATATCCAAACGCAGCATTTAGAAGAAACGTGTTTCTCTTTTGCACTGTTGGTGGGAGTGTAAATTAGTGCAACCATTGTGGAAGACAGTGTGGTGATTCCGCAAGGACCTATAAATAGAAATTCAATTTGACCCAGCAATCCCATTACTGGGTATATATACAAAGGATTACAAATCGTTCAACTATAAGGACACGTGTACACGAATGTTCATTGCAGGACTGTTTACAATAGCAAAGACCTGGAACCAACCCAAATGCCCGTCGACGAAAGACTGAATAGGGAAAATGTGGCACATATACACCATGGAATATTATGCAGCCATCAGAAAAGATGAGTTTGGGTCCTTTGTAGGGACATGGATGAACCTGGAAACCATCATTCTCAGCAAACTGACAGAAGAGCAGAAGATCAAACACCGCATGTTCTCACTCATAGGCGGGTGTTGAACAATGAGAACACATGGACTCAGGGAGGGGAGCACTACACACTGGGGTCAGTTGGGGGGAAATAGGGGAGGGAGGGTGGGGGGTGGGAAGCTGGGGAGAGATAGCAAGGGGAGAAATGCCAGATGTAGGTGATGGGGAGGAAGGCAGCAAATCACACTGCCACGTGTGTTCCTATGCAACAATTTTGCATGTTCTTCACATGTACCCCAAAATGTAAAATGCAATAAAATAAATAAATGGGAAAAAAAAAAGAAGAAACGTGTTTCTAACTCGCTGAAACTAAACATAGATGCAACTTCCTAAGGTGAACGAACACAAAGCAGAGCAGTTGGAAATGAACGTTTCTCCTGTGTTTTAAACGCAGTCTTACTTCTAGTTCTTATATGCCTGTATATGGCCGGAAATATCTGTTTCCAGATTCTCCAAAGAAAGGATTTCTGAACCGCTGCACAAACACATCAGTTTAACTCTGTAAGTTGATAGTAGAACTTGACAACCATTCTGCTAGATGGCTGCGTTTTTGTTTTAGATCAAGATATTTCTCATTTCAGCCTATAGTTTCAGTCACTCTGGAATATCCAAACGCAGCTTTTCGAAGAAACGTGTTTCTAACTCGCTGAATCTAAACATAGATGCAGCATCCTAAGTTGAAAGAACACAAAGCAGAGAAGTTTGAAATAGACGTTTCTCATGTGTTTTAAACGCAGTCTTCCTGCTAGTTCTCATATGAGTGTATATGTCTGGAAATATCTGTTTCCAAATTCTCCAAAGAAAGGATTTCTGATCTGCTACACACACACATCATTTTAACTCTGTAAGTTGATAGAAGAGCTTGACTACCATTCTGCTAGATAGCTGCGTTTTTGTTTTAGAGCAAGATATTTCTCATTACAGCCTATAGTCTCAGTCACTCTGGAATATACAAAGGCAGCTTTTAGAAGAAATGTGTTTCTAATCCCTGAATCTGAACATAGAGGCAACTTCCTAAAGTGAGCGAACACAAAGCAGAACAGCTTGAACTAGACGTTTCTCCTGTGTTTTAAACGCAGTCTTCCTGCTAGTTCTCATATACCTGTATATGTCTGGAAATATCTGTTTCCA
>NW_022447979.1:0-1954 GCF_009761245.1 Sapajus apella | reverse complement strand
CTTGTTTCATCAAGGACAAATTTTGATTTAATTGACTTTCAGAAACACTTTTACATTTAAAAAATTGTACTGCATTTTCTATCAATTGCATGGCATTAAAGAATCTCCCATTACTATGTGCAAATATATAGTGTGTATATACATATACGCACACATATATGTATATACAAACACATACATATGCACACACACAATCAACACTATTTTAAAAAATTTCTGGTACTTGGGTCAAAGTTGGAATCAAATTCTAAAAGGTTGTAGGTCTTTATGCATTACAGAGACATATCATTAATTGAATTTTTATTTATTGAATGTAATATATCTTGTTACATAATATGCGTATTTCTTTTTTTCTCATTTCTTTCTCTTTTTATTAGATATATATATATACACATATATATATAAAATATGCATTTCTTAAGGGTTTTTGCTGGAATTAAATAAAGGAGAAATATGGATGATGAAAGAAATAAAGGAGAAAAAACGTGAAAATCAAACTAAAATTTTATATAAATCTGTGAGACAGGCACTTTATAAAAGCATTAAATGTAACATTTACCTGTATGTAATCTCACTGTAATTTTTTGTTTTGTTTTGTTTGAGATGGAGTCTTGCTTTGTCACCCAGGCTAGCCTACAGTGGCATTATTTGGGCTCATTGCATCCTCTCCATCCCAGGTTCAAGCAATTCTCCTGCCTCAGCCTCTTGAGTGGCTGGGATTACAGGCAAGTGCCACTACACCTAGGTAATTTTTGTATTTTTAGTAGAGATGGGGCTTTACCATGCTGGCCAAGCCCTTCCCCACATGGTGCTATGATTACAGGCTTGAGCCACCGTGCCTGGCCTAATCTCACTGTAACTTTACTCCCAGTTTGTGAATGTATAGATGAGGTAACCGAAAAGCAAAGAGATCATTATTTTAACCAATGATATTCTATTATCATAGCAAACTCAGTAGTTTAATCTGTCAGTACTTGTGCTTTTTAAACCAAATAATACCACCTTTAACTCTGAGTGTCGTGAAGTCAAGAAATGAACCTTTCATCTCTGTATCCCACACAAGGAAGGCAAGGCTTAAAATTAAGAGTAGGTGCCGAATAAATTTAAGAACATTTCAGGAAGTGGTGTGGCCATCACCTCCTGGCGCTCCCTCCAGGACTCCTAGGACCCTCAGCTGTCACCATGTCTGCCTCGGCTGTCTTCATTCTCAATGTCAAGGGCAAGTCCCTGATCAGCCGAAATACAAGGGCGATGTGCCCTTGAGCAAGATCGAGCACTTCATGCCTCTGCTGGTGCAGTGGGAGGAGGAGGGCGGCCTGACTCTGCTGAAGAGCTATGGTGAGGTCTGCTTCCTATGGATCAAACACAGCAGCCTCTACTTGGTGCCCACCACACTAAAGAACGCCAGTGCCTCCCGGGTGTACACCTTGCTGTATAAGGCAATAGAGGTGTTCTGTGAATACTTCGAGGAGCCGGAAGAGGAGAGCACCTGGGACAACTTTGTCATCATCTACGAGCTGCTGGATGAGCTGATGGACTTCAGCTTCCCACAGAGCACTGACAGCAAGATCCTGCAGGACTACATCAGTCAGCAGAGCAACAAGCTGGAGATGGGCAAAGGGGGTGCCACCCACTTTCACCAACCCTGTGTCCTGGTGCTCTGAGGGTATCAAGTATAAGACCAAGGTCTTCATTGATGTCATAGAGTTGTCAACCTGCTGGTCAATGCAAATGGCAGTGTCCTGCTGAGCGAGACTGTGGGTACCATCAAGCTCAAGGGGTTTCTATCAGGAATGCCAGAGCTGTGGCTGGGCCTCAATGACCACATGCTTTTCCAGCTCACTGGCATTTCAGGGAGCAAGAACAAATCGATAGAGCTGGAGGATGTAAAATTCCACCAGTGCGTGTGGCTCTCATGCTTTGACAATGACTACACCATCTCCTTCATCCCGCC
>NW_022447978.1:0-1954 GCF_009761245.1 Sapajus apella | reverse complement strand
GAATACCCTGTTGTTTTATTCGTCCCTCTTCTTCTCCCGTTCTGCTCAACCCAAACCTCTAGCGTCAGAAAGGATTTGAGGACCTGCCCTCTATAACACATCTTCCAGGGATGTATAAGGAGAAAATGGAATTAACATTTTAGTACACATCATAAACTAGGTGTTTTATATATGCCATATTATGTAATCATCAACATAAATTCATGAATTAAGTGTTATACCACTGCACAGATAAGAAAACTGATGTTTTATAATCCGTTATTTGTTACTCAGTTTCTGAGTTCTCGATCTGGATTCAGGTGCTGTTTCTTTCTAACCTTAAAACTTGGTTCTTCTCTATGTATTGCACTGCCTCTCCTCTACCTCCTTATCCAGACTTACTCTCAGTTGGTCAAGCAATTGGATATGTTAACCTGTCTCTCTGAACAATATATTTGCTTTCAATATGTATGTGTGAATGTGGGGGAAATTTTTTTCCAGGCACTGACACCATTTGGGAGATTATCTTCTCCAATACTTAATATTATCTTAAAAAGTTACAGCAAATTTACTATGGTAAATACCACCCCAACACCACTGACCGGTACAGCATATAAGAGAAGAAAAACATTAGTATTAATGAAAACTGATCTTCTCAAAAGCTGGTGATATAACAGCCTCAGGATGTGTGATACTGGTTTTTGTATGGAACTTGCTTTAGCGAATTTCTTTTTAAATGACATTTAGCATCAGAAGTCACTCTAAGTTTTGTCAAATGGAAAACGGGCCATAAAGTCAAAAATGAAAGAAAAAATACTTAGAATGGCATTTGTGTCAACCTAATATTTAAATTCTCAAACATAATCAGAAGTTTTACCTTCAGGAAAGCCTCTGGAAAAAGCGTGGGCTTTCTGTCCAACTGCTCAGCTTTCCGCGAGGAAGAAGGGATCCAAAATGGAAGGGAAGGTAGAAATGCAGGCAGCAATTTAGTCAGCTGCTCTAAATGAGTCACAGAGCACGCACAGGCTGAAGGCATTACTGCCTCCGTGAGGCTGATTTCACAGGTCCTAATCTGCCTCCCATTACCTCAATTGTCCCCATCTGTGGATTGATGTCAGCATTTTCCTTCCTATTAGCTTCAGTCTCTGCCCCAGGTTGATAACAGTAATAAATACATCTGGACGAATTATGAACTTAATTTCACCGAGTAACCTTATTTATGAAAGAAGAGAGAATATACAAGAGAAACTTGGATGGATTGTGTGTATGATAAAGGGGCTGGTGCAGCTTGAAAGACCATTTGACACATTCACAATGTGTCAGGTTTTACTCTCCTCTCTGCTTTCTCTAAAGCCAAGTAAGAAAGTTCTAGGAATGCTTTTCACTTTTTTACTTGTTTTGTTCTCTACTACGTGTAAGTCTGCCTTTAAGAGTGAAATGTGATAGATTGATGGGGCAGAGAGAGAGAGAGAATCAGGTTTAATCATAAACAGAACTTCAAAATAGCTGAATCTTTTCTTTACGGCCCCTGACTTCCTTCTTGTGACTGGGAATACCCTGTTGTTTTATTCGTCCCTCTTCTTCTCCCGTTCTGCTCAACCCAAACCTCTAGCGTCAGAAAGGATTTGAGGACCTGCCCTCTATAACACATCTTCCAGGGATGTATAAGGAGAAAATGGAATTAACATTTTAGTACACATCATAAACTAGGTGTTTTATATATGCCATATTATGTAATCATCAACATAAATTCATGAATTAAGTGTTATACCACTGCACAGATAAGAAAACTGATGTTTTATAATCCGTTATTTGTTACTCAGTTTCTGAGTTCTCGATCTGGATTCAGGTGCTGTTTCTTTCTAACCTTAAAACTTGGTTCTTCTCTATGTATTGCACTGCCTCTCCTCTACCTCCTTATCCAGACTTACTCTCAGTTGGTCAAGCAATTGGATATGTTAACCTGTCTCTCTGA
>NW_022447977.1:0-1955 GCF_009761245.1 Sapajus apella | reverse complement strand
TTCCCTGGGTAATATTAAAAGAAGGAAACTTGCCTTAGGCCACACATAAAATACATTAACACTAACAATAGCTGTCGATCTAAAAAAAAAAATCACAAAAAGTCCAGGCACAGTGGCTCATGCCTGTAATCCCAGCACTTTGGGAGGCTGAGGCTAGCAGATCACCTGAGGTCAGGAGCTCCAGACCAGCCTGGCCAACGTGGTGAAACTTCTTCCCTACCAAAAATGCAAAAATTAGCCAGGTGTGGTGGCTGGCACCTGGAATCCCAGCTACTCAGGAGGCTGAGGTAGAAGAGTGGCTTGAAAGAGGGAGACAGAGGTTGCAGTGAGCCAAGATGGTGCCATTGCCCTCCATGCCCTCCAGCCTAGGAGACAAGAAGGAGAGTTTGTCTCAAACAAAAAATCACAAAATTATTTATTTATTTATTTTTTAAATTGCATTTTAGGTTTTGGCGTAAATGTGAAGAACATGCAAGATTGTTGCATAGGTACACATGCGGCATTGTGATTTGCTGCCTTCCTCCCCTTCACCTATATCTGACATTTCTTCCCACGCTGTCTCTCCCCAACTCCTCACCCCACACTGTCCCTCCCCTATTTCCCCCCAACGGACCCCAGTATATGGTGCTCCCATCTCTGTGTCCATGTGTTCTCATTATTCAACACCCACCTATGAGTAAAAACATGTGGTGTTTGATTTTCTGTTCATTTTTTATTTTATTATTTTTGAGAGTGTCCTCCTCAGTCACCTAGGCTAGAATGCAGTGGTGCAATCTTGGCTCACTGTAACTTCTGCCACCTGGGTTCAAGCCATCCTCTTGCCTCAGCCTCCTGTGTACCTGGTATTACAGGTGCCTGCCACCATATCTGGCTATTTTGTGTACTTTTAGTAGAGACAGGGTTTCACCATGTTGGTCAGGCTGGTCTGGAACTCCTGACCTCAACTGATCTGCTGGCCTCAGCCTCCCAATTACAGGCATGAGTCACCACACCTGGCCTGTCATTTCTTTATATTTGAATAACATAAGGCCTTTAAGACCCTTTCTCCTTTGGGTCAATCAATGATCTGCATCGTACACATTTTACAAAACAAAGGACAGTACAGTCCTCATTCACATCATGGTCATGTCACTCCTAGTGTCTCTCATACTGCAAACCTCCCAGCAGGTACATCCCTTTCCTCTCCATCTGATGGGCTTCTCAGCTCCCACCGCACTGACTGGACACAGGCTCCCTAGAGGCAGCCCCCAAGAGCAGAAGACATGGATGACTCAGAAGTTCCTAAAAAGTCATCAAACCAGATGACGTAAAACTCAAATGACATTTCACTTTGCTTTGGTTTATTCTGTTTGAGACAAGAGTGCAGTGGGTGTCCAATTAATGTTTTTTGGAATCTTTTGTAGAGATGGGGTTTCTCTCTGATCAGGCTCGTCTTAAACTCCTGGTCTCAGGTGATCTGCCCACCTTAACCCCCCAAAGCACTGAAATTACAGGCCTGCACTGTGTAATTTGCTGTGTGACACAGCCCAATAGCAAAGAAGAAACACCACAGGTCCAGTGTCTACTCATATGGGTGGATTGATGGCTGGGAAACCCCAGGAGGAGCCAAAAGAGCAGCCATAGCACCTGAATTTCCTGGTCCTTTCAGGGTACCCTGAGGTGGCCAGGAGGTGGGGGTGGCTTAGGGTTGGGGGAGGGAAGGGGGTGGGATCTGAGTTGACGAGGGGGATGGGAGGGTAGGTGAGGAAGGGGAAAATGGGATGTTGGGACCTGAAGGAGGGGGTCTGGGAAAGAATCTGGTTCAAACTAAGTCTTCAAGGGTGAGAGGGAGTACAAAGCCCCAGGGTTGCTTAGGCAACACCCAGACAGGAAAAGGTGTGGTGGAAACCAGAGCCCTGGTCTCCGTCTAATTGCTCCTGAGCCTCCCACTTTCTTGCCCTGTGTGTCCTGTGGCT
>NW_022447976.1:0-1955 GCF_009761245.1 Sapajus apella | reverse complement strand
CAGGCCAATATCCATGATGAACATAGATGCAAAAATCTTCAATAAAATACTGACAAGCCGATTGCAACAGCACATCAAAAAGCTTATCCACCATGATCAAGTAGGCTTCATCCCGGGGATGCAAGGCTGGTTCAACATACGCAAGTCTATAAACGTAATTCACCACATAAACAGAACCAAAGACAAAAACCACATGATTATCTCAATTGATGCAGAGAAGGCCTTTGACAAAATTCAACAGCACTTTATGCTAAAAACACTCAATAAGCTAGGTATCAATGGAACGTATCTCAAAATAATAAAAGCTATTTATGACAAACCAACAGCCAATATCATACTGAATGGGCAAAAACTGGAAGCATTCCCCTTGAAATGTGGCACCAGACAAGGATGCCCGCTCTCACCACTGCTATTCAATATAGTATTAGAAGTTCTAGCCAGAGCAATCAGGCAAGAAAAAGAAATAAAGGGCATTCAAATAGGAAAGGAGGAAGTCAAATTGTCTTTATTTGCAGATGACATGATTGTATATCTAGAAGACCCCATCGTCTCAGCCCCAAACCTCCTGAAACTGATAAGCAAGTTCAGCAAAGTCTCAGGATACAAAATCAATGTGCAAAAATCACATGCATTCCTATACACCAGTAACAGACTTAAAGAGAGCCAAATCAAGAACAAACTTCCATTCACAATTGCCACAAAGAGAATAAAATACCTAGGAATACAACTAACAAGGAATGTAAAGGACCTCTTCAAGGAGAACTACAAGCCACTGCTCAACGAAATAAGAGAGGACACAAACAGTTGGAGAAACATCCCATGTTCATGGTTAGGAAGAATCAATATCGTGAAAATGGCCATACTGCCCAAAGTAATTTAAGATTCAATGCTATCCCCATCAAGCTACCAATGACCTTCTTTGCAGAACTGGAGAAAACCACCTTAAACTTCATATGGAACCAAAAGAGAGCCCGCATAGCCAAGTCAATTCTAAGCAAAAAGAACAAAGCGGGGGGCATCACACTACCAGACTTCAAACTATACTACAAGGCTACAGTAATCAAAACAGCATGGTACTGGTACCAAAACAGAGATATAGACCAATGCAAGAGAACAAAGGCCTTGGAGGCAACACAACATATCTACAACCATCTGATCTTTGACAAACCAGACAAAAACAAGCAATGGGGAAAGGATTCCCTGTTCAATAAATGGTGTTGGGAAAGCTGGCTAGCCATGTGCAGAAAGCAGAAACTGGACCCCTTCCTGACACCTTACACGAAAATTAACTCCAGATGGATTAAAGACTTAAACATAAGACCTAACACCATAAAAACCCTAGAAGAAAATCTAGGCAAAACCATTCAGGACGTAGGTGTCGGCAAGGACTTCATGACCAAAACGCCAAAAGCGTTGACAACAAAAGCCAAAATAGACAAATGGGACCTAAACAAACTCCACAGCTTCTGCACGGCAAAAGAAACAATCATTAGAGTGAATGGGCAACCAACAGATTGGGAAAAAATTTTTGCAGTTTACCCATCTGACAAAGGGCTGACATCCAAAATTTACAAAGAACTAAAGCAGAGTTACAAGAAAAAAACTAACAAGCCCATTCAAAAGTGGGCTAAGGATATGAACAGACACTTTACAAAAGAAGACATACGTGAGGCCAACAAACATATGAAAAAATGCTCATCATGACTGGTCATAAGAGAAATGCAAATCAAAACTACAGTGAGATAGCATCTCATGCCGGTAAGAATGGCGAATATTAAAAAATCTGGAGACAGCAGATGCTGGAGAGGATGTGGAGAAAGAGGAACACTTTTGCACTGTTGGTGGGAGTGTAAATTAGTTCAACCATTGTGGAAGACAGTGTGGCGATTCCTCAAGGACATAGATATAGAAATTCCATTTGACCCAGCAATCCCATTACTGTGTATATATCCAAA
>NW_022447975.1:0-1955 GCF_009761245.1 Sapajus apella | reverse complement strand
CACACGTTTCTCCTGTGATTCAGACGCGATGTTAAAGGTAATTCTTATATGGCTGGATATATCTCCTTCCAGATTATCGAAAGAAAGGGTTACTCTACTGCTACATTCACACAATTGTTTAACTCTGTAAGTTTAATATACACCTTGACAATCATTCTGCTACATAGCTCCGTTTTTGTTTTAGAGCCATACATTTCTCATTACACCGTACACTCCCATTCACTCAGGAGTATCCAAACGCAGCTCTTAGAACAAACGTGTTTCTAACTCGCTGAATCTAAACATAGATGCAATTTCCTAAGATTAACGAACACACAGCAGAACAGTTTGAAAGAGTCGTTCCTCCTGTGGTTTACATGGGATCTTAAAGCTAATTCTTAAGAGCCTGTGTACGGCTGGAAATATCTCTTTCCAGATTCTCCAAAGAAAGGATTTCTGAACTGCTACGTTCACATAACTGTTTAGCTCTGTAAGTTGAATAAACGACTTGACAATCACTCTGCTACATACCTCCGTTTTTGTTATAGAACCAGATATTTCTCATTACACACTACACTCCCATTCACTGAGGAATATCGAAACGCAGCTTTTAGAAGAAACGTTTTTCTAACTCGCTTAATCGAAATATAGATGCAACTTCCTAAGGTCAACGAACACACAGAAGAGCAGTTTGAAAGAGACGTTTCTCCTGTGGTTTAGACGCGATCTTACCACTAAACTTTTGAACCTGTATATGGCTGGAAATATCTCTTTCCACATTCTCCAAAGAAAGGGTTCCTAAACTGCTACATTCACAAAATTGTTTATCTCTGTAAGTTTAATATACACCATGACAATCATTTTGCTACATAGATCTGTTTTTGTTTTAGAGCCAGATATTTCTCATTACACCCTATACTCCCATTCACTCAGGAATATCGAAAAGCAGCTTTCAAAAGAAACGTGTTTCTAACTCGCTGAATCTAAACATAGATGCAACTTCCTAAGGTAAATGAACACATACCAGAGCAGTTTGAAATAGACGTTTCTCCTGTGGTTTAGATGCGATCTTACCGCTAATTCTTATTAGCATGTATATGGCTGGAAATATCTCTTTCCAGATTCTCAAAAGAAAGGGTTTCTGAACTGCTACATTGACACATCTGTTTAGCTCTGTAAGTTGAATATACACCTTGTCAATCCTTCTGCTACATAGCTACGTTTTTGTTTCAGAGCCAGATATTTCTCATTACACCCTATACTCCCATTCACTCAGGAATATCCAATCGCAGCTTATAGAAGAAACCTGTTTCTAACTCGCTGTATCTAAACATAAATGCAAATTCCTAAGGTGAACGAACAAATAGCAGATCAGTTTGAGAGCCGTTTCTCACGTGGTGTAGACGCGATCTTACCGCTAATTCTTAAGAGCCTGTATATGACTGGAAATAGCTCTTTCCAGATTCTCCAAAGAAAGGTTTTCTGAACTGCTACATTCACACGTCTGTTTAACTCTGTAAGTTGAATATACACCTTGACAATCATTCTGCTATATAGATCCGTTTTTGTTTTGGAGACAGATATTTCTCATTACACCCTATACTACCATTCACTCAGTAATATCCTAAGACAGCTTTTAGAACAAACGTGTTTCTAACTCGGTGAAACGAAACATAGATGCACCTTCCTAAGTTCAACGAACACCCAGCAAAGCAGTTTGAAAGAGACGTTTCTCCTGTGGTTTAGACGCGATCTTAAGCTAATTCATATGAGCCTGTATATGGCTGGAAATATCTCTTTCCAGATTCGAAAGAAAGTGTTTCTGAACTGATACATTCACACATCTGTTTAACTCTGTATGTTGAATATACACCTTGACAATCATTCTGCTACATAGATCCGTTTTTGTTTTACAGTCAGATATTTCTCATTACACCCTTTACTCCCATTCACTCAGGAGTATCCAAACGCAGCTT
>NW_022447974.1:0-1956 GCF_009761245.1 Sapajus apella | reverse complement strand
ATAGATGCAACTTCCGAAGGTGAACGAACACGCAGTGGAGCAGTTTGAAAGAGACGTTTCTCGTATGATTTAGATGCGATCTTAAAGCTAATTATTAAGAGTCTGTATATGGCTGGAAATATCTCTTTCCAGATTCTCCAAACAAACGGTTGATGAACTGCTACATTCACACAATTGGTTACCTCTGTAAGTTTAATATACATGTTTACAATCATTCTGCTACATAGCTCCGTTTCTGTTTTAGAGCCAGATATTTCTCATTAAAACCTATACTCCCATTCACTCAGCAATATCTATACGCAGCTTTTTGGAGAAACTTCTTTCTAACTCGCAGAATGTAAACATAGATGCAACTTCCGAAGGTGAACGAACACACAGTGGAGCAGTTTGAAAGCGACGTTTCTCGTATGATTAAGTTGCGATCTTAAAGCTAATTCTTGAGTCTGTATATGGCTGGAAATATCTCTTTCCAGATTCTCCAAAGAAAGTGCTACTGAACTGCTACATTCACAAAATTGCTTAACTCTGTAAGTTTAATATACACCTTGATAATCATTCCGCTACATAGATCCGTTATTGCTTTAGAGCCAGATATTTCTCATTAAACCCTATACTCCCATTCACTCAGGAATATCCAAACGAATGTTTTTGCAGAAACGTGTTTCTAACTCGCAGAATCTAAACATAGATGCAACTTCCGAAAGTGAACGAGCACACAGTCGAGAAGTTTCAAAGAGATGTTTCTCGTATGATTTAGATGAGATCTTATAGCTAATTCTTAAGAGTCTGTACATGGCTGGAAATATCTCTTTCCAGATTCGCCAAACAAACGGTTGGTGAACTGCTACATTCACACAATTGTTTAACTCTGTAAGTTTAATATACACCTTGACAATCATTCTGCTACATACCTCCGTTTTTGTTTTAGAGCCAGATATTTCTCATTAAACCCTATACTCCCATTCAGTCAGGAATATCCAAACCCAGCTTTTTGGAGAAACGTGTTTCTAACTCGCAGGATCTAAACATAGATGCAGCTTGCGAAGGTGAGGGAATACACAGTGGAGCAGTTTGAAAGAGACGTTTCTCGTATGATTTAGATGCGATCATGTATCTAATTCTTAAGAGTCTGTATATGGCTGGAAATATCTCTTTCCAGATCCTCCAAACAAACGGTTGGTGAACTGCTACATTCACACAATTGGTTACCTCTGTAAGTTTAATATACACTTTAAAAATCATTCTGCTACATAGCTCCGTTTTAGTTTTAGAGACAGATATTTCTCATTAAACCCTATACTCCCATTCACTCAGGAATATCCAAACACAGCTTTTTGGAGAAACGTGTTTCTAACTCGCAGAATGTAAACATCGATTCAACTTCCGAAGGTGAACGAACACACAGTGGAGCAGTTTGAAATAGACGTTTCTCGTAAGATTTAGATGCGATCTTAAAGGTAATTCTTAAGTGTCTCTATATGGCTGGAAATATCTCTTTCCAGATTCTCCAAAGAAAGGGTTAGTGAACTGCTACATTAATACAATTGCCTAAATCTCTAAGTTTAATATACAGGTTGACAATCATTCTGCTACATAGCTCCGTTTTTGTTTTAGAGCCAGATATTTCTCATTAAACCCTATACTCCCATTCACTCAGGAGTATCCAAACGCAGCTTTTTCGAGAAACGTGTTTCTAACTCGCCGGATCTAAACATAGATGCAACTTGCTAAGGTGAACGAACACACAGTGGAGCAGTTTGAAAGAGACGTTTCTCGTATGATTTAGATGAGATCTTAAAGCTAATTATTATGATTCTGTATATGGCTGGAAATATCTCTTTGCAGATTCTCCAAAGAAAGGGTTAGTGAACTGCTACATTGACACAACTGGTTAACTCTTTAATTTTAATATACAACTTGTCAATGATTCTGCTACATAGCTCCGTTTCTGTTTTA
>NW_022447973.1:0-1956 GCF_009761245.1 Sapajus apella | reverse complement strand
CAGCACATCCCCTTTTGTGCCCTGATCCTCTGCTAATTGTGATAGATGTGTCAGTGATGGGACAGACTCACTTTCTCTACACGCACAGGCCTGATGGCCAGCAGTGCCTAGCACTCAGGAGCTTACCATCAGGAATCCCAGCCTCTGGTTGGACTCTCGATGCTGGTGGACTGACAGTCTGACTAGGGATATCACCATCCAACTCTAAAAGGACAGCCTGCCCTCAGCAGGGCTTCCTCCCCCACGACCCCACCCAGGACCTGTCTGTCCTTACTATTTTGCTGTGGCAGTGGCTTGCCCACTGGACACCAATACCACGCTCACAACCCTGCCTGAGAGGGTGGAACTCTGCAGGCTTCAGCTCTGTGACCCTGCTGTGTGTGGCTGGGGAGCTCTGGGTAGCTGGGGTTACCTCCCCTGGGGAAGTGGTTCTAGACTATGGTGGCTGTTCTGTCCTATGCCAGGCCCAGACCACCACACGACCCACCTTCAAACAACCGCAGTCAGCTTTGGCCAAGGAACAAACCAACCCCAAACGTAGAGGCTGGAACAGAGGCATGTTCTATGGGCCTGGAGCAGGCTGGATCAGCTGGTGCTTCTGCCACTGGCCGTGCCCATGTCCCTCCTACACCTGTGATCAGCTGGGGCCAGTGGGGCCTAGTGACCTCATTCACAGCCAGGGCAGTAAAGGAGACTGCGTCCTGGATCCAGTGTCCCATAGGTCACCCCAGGCTTGACCATGTAGTGGACTCTGGCTTCCAGAAGGCCTGGATAGGGCAAGCCTCTGCTTGTGCCACTTTTGCTACCTCCCTGTTGGCCAAAGTGCCTCATGAGGCCAAGGACAGATGCCAGGTGCAGTGAGCTGCTGCCCTATGCTGGGAGGAGCACAGTCACATGGCAGAGGCTGTGCACACCAGCAAGGGAGGGGGCAGCCAGCAGTGGCAGCCTGGCTCTAGGGTTCAGGTCCTCGGGTTGAGAAGGCACAAGCTGGAGATCAGGGCAGTGTGGCAGAGGTGGGTGCCTGCTTTAGCCGGGTGGTCCCAACACCAGAACCCAGCTCAGGGATGTAGGGAAAGGGCCTATGGCCGGTGGGTACTCTGGGAGCTTGAGCTGGGGTGGGTTGGGAAGCGAGTGGGAAGCACAGCACAGGCCCTGCCAGTCACCTGGGTGATGTGTGAGGAGCAGGTGGAACTTGTCCCAGAGTGGGGGCCCCAGTGCTGTGCAGACCAGCTATGTCGGGATACCTGGATATAGGAAGCTGGAGATGAAACTTCAGAACTGTCACTGCATGGATATTTCAAACCATGAGAATTTTTGTAAAACCCTGTAAGGGATGGTGTCAGGACAGAGTTGAGGGCTCCCACCCCCTATCTGAGCAGTGTCACATCTGTAATTTAGAATTTTTAACTTCTTTTTTTTAAATTTTTTTTATTTTTATTGCATTTTAGGTTTTGGGGTACCTGTGAAGAATTTTTTAGTAGCTATGTTAAAAGATAAAATGAACTTCAGTAATACATTTTAAGCAACCAAATATACAAAATATTACCACTTCCAATTGTATTCAAGTTGCCTTTTGAAAAACAATGTGGCATTTTTGCATTATTTTACTACAAAATCTCCTAAATCCTGTGACTATTTGATACTTGTAACACATCTCAATGCAGAGCAGCCACCTTCCAAGAACTCGGGGGGCTGGTGGCAGCCATGTGGGACAGAGCAGCTGTGGGGATAGGGCAGGGGAGTGCAAGGGCAGGGGCAGGAGCCCAGTCAGCCCACAGAACCCCGGAAGGACTTGAGGGAGGGATGGTGGGAGAGCCAAGGAACTTCCCTGCCCCGTGGGGCAAACTGCTGGGTGAGTCAGGGCCTCAGGCAGGGCTGCACTTCCAAGAATGGAGGTGGAGGAGAGGTGGGGGTGGGGCTGGCAGGAAGAGGGCCTTGCTGGCTAAGGGCTGAGCC
>NW_022447972.1:0-1957 GCF_009761245.1 Sapajus apella | reverse complement strand
ATATATATATATATGTGTGTGTGTGTGTGTATATATATATATATATGTGTGTATGTATATACATATATGTGTGCGTGTGTATATATATATATATTTATACACATTCTCTCTATATATGTTAATATGTATGTATGTATGTATATGTTAGCTGGATGTGGTGGCATGCACCTGTAATCCAGCTACTTGGGAGGCTGAGGCAGAAGGATTACTTGAGTCCAGGAGTTGGAGACTGCAGTGAGCTGTGATTGGGCCATTGCATTCCAGCCTGGACAACAGAGTGAGACTCTGACTCAAAAAAAGAAAACCCAAAAATTTGCTGCTCCAAAGAGATCATATATTCTATTTCTACACATGTACCTGGCACTGCCATAGATGTGTTCATTATATATGTGTCATTTAACTTTCCCAATGACCTATTTTTAGTTAACAACTAACATTTACATGCCAAACATTGTGATGAGTTAGTTGTGCTACTATTGTGATGATCTTTTACAAAATTTTTATCTTGGGTAATCATCACAACAACCCTATGAAGTAGGTACTGTTTTTATTCCCATTTTATAGACAAGGAAGCAGACTCAGAAATTTGCCCAAGGAGGCTGGGTGCAGTGGCTCATGCCTATAATCCCAGTGCTTTGGGAGGCTGAGACAGGCAGATCACCTGAGGTCAGGAATTTGAGACCAGCTTAACCAACATGGCAAAAACCCATCTCTACTAAAAATACAAAAATTAGCCAGGCATGGTGGTGCATGCCTGTAATCTCAGCTACTTGGGAGGCTGAGGCAGGAGAATCACTTGAACCTGGGAGGTGGAGTTTGCCGTGAGCCGAGATCGTGCCATTGCACTTCAGCCTGAGCAAGAGAGCAGGTAGACAGTAGAGCAAGGCCTAAACACAAATATAAAACAAAATAATAAATATTTATTTATGCATTTATTGAGAGACTAGGTATCACTCTGTCACACAGGCGGGAGTACAGTGGCTCAATCATGACTTACTGCAGTCTCAGCCTCCTCGGCTCAGGTGATCCACTTACCTCAGCTTCCCAGTTATCTGGGGCTACAGATGTACACCAGCTAATTTTTTGTATTTTTTGTAGAAACAGGATCTCACTATGTTGCCCAGTCTGGTCTGGAACTTCTGGGTTCAGGGGATCTGCCCCTCAGCCTTCCTACATGCTGGGATTACAGGCGTGAGCCACTGTGCCTGGCCAATATTTATTATTATCATTTTTTACTCCTTTCAAAAGAGAACATCCATGATTTTTTGTTAGGGATGCATGTCATCATATCAGCCAAACTGCAGTTTAATTTCCCAATAAACCATCATTCACCAGTTTGGGCAGCTTCTATCTGAGGAATATGGAAGATTCTCTAGGCCTTGCTGGGAAGCTTCAAACCTTTCCAAGTGGCCAAATTGTAACACTTCTAACCCCCTCAATGACCACACTCATGCCATGGCTTACTGTAACTTCCCCCCTCAACTACCCTTAACTCTTTGCAGATACAAGCTAGAAATGTAATCTTTATTCAACACCACGGGCAGCCAACATTCCCCAGACCCTCATCTTTGAGAGTAGAAAGGGTTTGAGTGACCACACACCCTACTGGTGGGGACTGTGGTATGTGGTCACAGATCAGTTTTGGAAGGCATGTGTGTGAGAGCCAGGCAAGGTGGCTCTTGATGGGACTATTGATGGGACTTCACAGCCTCACACTGACAGGCCAGGGCAGTGACCACGAGTCTGTCACTGAAAACCTTCCAAGCCTTGAATGCAGCTATATACAATGTGGATGCATCCTAGCAATAGAAACTTATGTTAGAAAATAAACTAAACAAAAACTTTTAGGAAGTGATTTTTTTTTTTTTTTTTTTTGAGATAGTGTCTTAGGCTTGAGTACAGTAGTGCATTCCCAGGCTGGAGTACAGTAGTGCAATCCCAGGCTGGAGTACAGTAG
>NW_022447971.1:0-1957 GCF_009761245.1 Sapajus apella | reverse complement strand
TTTTTGTGTATCTTCAGTACAACCTACAATAAGACCTTTCCCCCATTCTCTCCATTTACCAAATTTTTGCCCACAAAATTATACAGATTTCTCCAGAATCCTCTGACAAATGCAAATGTTTTTAACATGAAAAAGTTTGCTTACAGAACTCAAATATCCTTCAAACACTAAAGTTTGGAATTCATCTAATGTCAAACTCCTTTATCTAGAATCCACTAGATTTAAGTAAACAGCACTTTTAATATACTTCCAAAGTAAATAGAGACATTTTGATTAGATGAAACATTACAGTTACTCTATAAGTTCTTATCTTGTTTTGGCCTGTCGTCGTCCCCTATTATGTTTTATGCTTCCATTTACATACACAGTAAGTCATGCCTAACAGAGAAATGTACATGAGTTCAGGAACTTAGAGTACTCTGAGTTTTGCTCTAAGGTTCATTATAGTGCTCAGTTCACTAGATTCAGCTATTGGGCCACTAAAAAGCATGATTTAGAGCAGCAACTTCTCATTCTATGTAGAAGAGGACAATTGTACTAATCATCTCTCCATGCTAGTCGGCAATGGGGAGAAACACACACCCAACCTCCTTTCTCTAGACCCTCTCTGTTTTGCTCGATTATCCTCAGTGCAAATTCCACTGGCATTCCATCACCTGACCATTCCGATATGTAGACTCCCAACCCCTCCTAGAACATGTCATGATAGAGTGATCCCAAGTGAGAACAGAGGCTTCTCCCTTCAGAATGCCCACCACCGCTCTGATCCCCAACTCCGACTCTGTTAAGCTATTTCTTTTCTTGGTCCTCGTATCTTAATCAGATTTTTTTTTTTTTTCCTTTTGTACCAGAGTCTCACACTGTTGCCCACAATGGAGCACAGTGGCACGATCTGGGCTCACTGCGACCTCTGCTTCCCAGGTTCAAGCTACTCTCCTGCCTCAGCCTCCTCAGTAGCTAAGACTACAGGCATCTGCGACCACGCCTGAATAATTTTGTGTATTTTTAGGAGAGATGGGGTCTCGCCATACTGGCCAAGCTGGTCTCAAACTCCTGACCTTGTGATCCACACACCTTGGCCTCCCAAAGTGCTGAGATTACAAGTGTGAGCCACCACACCCAGCCCCTAATCAGCTTTTAAGTCCCCTATTAGATGATGCTTTTGTATCCTCCTGAGATCTTGAAGTATAAATTTTATGATCTATACTTGTTATACCATCCAGTCCTCACAAACTGTACTTTTTAAACAGTAAAGTCACCTCCACCAGCATTTATGGAGTAGTTATTAAGGCAGCAATACTATTCTGAGAGGGTGGAACACATAGGGAGACATGAGAAGCCTTAGCGCTTACAGTGAGAAATAACGTGGCACACTGGTGAGAATGTACACACAAATACAGTGTCTCCAAATACAGGGATATAAAACTGCATTTTTTTAAACTGCCATTTACACATCACATTGTATTCTCATTGCTTCATAGGTAAAAATACTTAAATGTTTTTCCTAATATCCCAAACTGGAAAGTGATGAACATATTTAATTCTCTCTCTTTTCATTTTACTTGATTTCTTAGACAATTCAGATACTGTGGGGGAACTTAGGGGAACAAGCTTGAAAACCAAAGTACTTAAGTAAAATTTATTGAGTGCCCACTATGTGCTAACTACTAGTATGGCAGATTCGGGGGACAAAACAGTGAGCAAAAACCAGCAGCGATCTTGCACTGGTGGAGTTTACAGTGCGATGGAACGAACCGGTAATAATCAGACCAGTCAATGATGAATTATCGCAGGAATAAGTGCTGCACAGAAGAGCCAGGGTGTTGAGTGCACAGCACAGAGGGCACAACGTGGACCTGACCTATGAGCAGGGAATGGACTGGGCATCCAGGAGGGCTTCCATGATCAACGACACACAGCTAGAGGAAAAACCTGAGGAGCACAGAGAGTACGCCAG
>NW_022447970.1:549-1957 GCF_009761245.1 Sapajus apella | reverse complement strand
AGGGTTTAATGAGAAATATCTTGCACTAAAACAAAAACGGAGCTATGTAACAGTATGATTGTAAAGGTGTATATTAAACTTACAGAGTTAAACAATTGTGTGAATGTAGCAGTTCAACAACCCCTTCTTTGGAGAATCTGGGAAGAGATATTTACAGCCATATACAGACTCTTAAGAATTAGCTTTAAGATCGCGTCTAAATCATACGAGAAACGTCTCTTTCAAACTGCTCCCCTGTGTGTTGGTTCACCATCGGAAGTTGCCTCTATGTTTAGATTCTGCTAATTAGAAAGACGTTTCTCCAAAAAGCTGCGTTTGGATATTCCTGAGTGAATGGAGGTATAGGGTTTAATGAGAAATATCTGGCTCTAAAACAAAAACGGAGCTATGTAGCAGAATGATTGTCAAGGTGTTTATCAAACTTACACAGTTAAACAATTTTGTGAATGTAGCAGTTCACCAAGCCTTTCTTTGGAGCATCTGGATAGAGATTTTTCCAACTTTATACAGACTCTTAAGAATTAGGTTTAAGATCGCATCTAAATGATACGAGAAACGTCTCCTTCAAACTGCTCCACTGTGCATTGGTTCACCTTCGGAAGTTGCATCTATGTTTAGATTCTGCGAGTTAGAAACACGTTTCTCCAAAAAGCTGCGTTTGGATATTCCTGAGTGAAAGGGAGCATATGGTTTAATGAGAAATATCTGGCTCTAAAACAAAAACGGAGCTATGTAGCAGAATGATTGTCAAGGTGTATATTAAACTTACAGAGTTAAACAATTGTCTGAATGTAGCAGTTCACTAAGCATTTCTTTGGAGAATCTGGAAAGAGATATTTCCAGCCGCTTACAGACTCTTAAGAATTAGCTTTAGGATCGCATCTAAATGATACGAGAAACGTCTCTTACAAACTGCTCCGCTGTGTGTTCGTTCACCTTCGGAAGTTGCATCTATGTTTAGAATCTGTGAGATAGAAAGACGTTTCTCCAAAAAGCTGCGTTTGGATATTCCTAAGTGAATGGGAGTATAGGGTTTAATGAGAAATATCTTGCTCTAAAACAAAAACGGAGGCATGTAAACAGAATGATTGTCACGGTGTATATTAAACTTACAGACTAAAACAATTGTGTGAATGTAGCGACTCACCAACCCTTTCTTTGGAGAATCTGGAAGAGATATTTCCAGCCGCTTACAGACTCTTAAGACTTAGCTTTAAGATCGCATCTAAATGATAAGAGAAACGTCTCTTTCAAACTGCTCCTCTGTGTGTTCGTTCACCTTCGGAAGTTGCATCATTGTTTAGATTCTGCGAGTCAGAAAGACGTTTCTCCAAAAAGCTGCGTTTTTGTTTTAGAGCAAGATATTTCTCATTAAACCCTATACTCCCATTCCTGAGTGAATGGGAGT
>NW_022447970.1:0-449 GCF_009761245.1 Sapajus apella | reverse complement strand
TGGAGAATCTGGAAGAGATATTTCCAGCCGCTTACAGACTCTTAAGACTTAGCTTTAAGATCGCATCTAAATGATAAGAGAAACGTCTCTTTCAAACTGCTCCTCTGTGTGTTCGTTCACCTTCGGAAGTTGCATCATTGTTTAGATTCTGCGAGTCAGAAAGACGTTTCTCCAAAAAGCTGCGTTTGGATATTCCTGAGTGAATGGGAGTATAGGGTTTAATGAGAAATATCTGGCTCTAAAACAAAAACGGAGCTATGTAACAGAATGATTGTCAAGGTGCATATTAAACTTAAAGAGTTAAACAACTATGTGAATGTAGCAGTTCACTAACTCTTTCTTTGGAGAATCTGGAAAGAGATATTTACAGCCATATACAGACTCTTCAGAATTAGCTTTCACATCGCATCAAATCATACGAGAAACGTCTCTTTCAAACTGCTCCACTG
>NW_022447969.1:0-1958 GCF_009761245.1 Sapajus apella | reverse complement strand
CATTGTTCCCACAGCAGTGGATCCCTGGGAAGAACTAATGCCTTTTAGGAGTAGAGTCATTTTAGATCTCTTTTCAAAGACTTCTCTCAAAGCCAACTGAGGAGGATTAAGGGACTCCCTCAGGTCTGTCCTGTGGTGACCCTGCTGATCCGGGGGTGACCTGTCAGGGAGTGGCCGCACAATCTGCTCCTGTGCATTTTTATGTGCGTTGCCTTCCCCCACAACACACACCACTTTCCAACCAAGTTTTGCAGCCCTACCTGCCTCTACTGTGGACCTTTGGGAAGCAACTCCCCACTTCTGGGGCTTGGGCCTTGACTGTGTTTGGAGTACGTAGGCTTCTCCCTGAACTGCCCACACTCGTCGTGCCTGTGGGGACCCCAAGCTCCAAAGTTGTGGGGATGAGCACCAGTTGGAAAGTTTGCCTGAGGGCTGGTGCGGGCTGCTGCAGGCTTGGAGCTGGGGGTCTTGCATGTGCTGCCCTGCAAGTATGACCTGGCCAGTGACCAAAACCTTTGGTGACTGAGGGCAAGAGCAGTGCATCCAGATTCTCCTGAGAAGTGACACTTTCCAAAGGACCAATGACTTCTGTGCTTTTTCATTTTTTCTTACTCTGCAGCTATGTCTCAATCTCACCATGCAAGGCCTTCCAGATTACTCAGCAAGATGTAAACAAAGAAAAGCAGTCAACTATGATAGACTACCAAGGCAGCCAAAAAAAATGTGCCATCAGTCAATACTGTAAGCCCCGGAAAATTAAAATAATTCAAGAAAGGTCAGGAAAAAAACAGAACCTAAAACACCTACGCCAGTCAGAAGCCTTCTGAAAGAGCTGGAGCAGCATGCATGAATTTGTATAGGACTGAAGTTCTTTGTCAGAACCCAGAGTCCTTAACCTGAACTGGGTTTACAATGGCGCTACAAAGCACCTCTTATCAGGTCACCTTCCCAACTCCCACTGGTCATAGGCAAATCCAAAAATGTTCTACTTCCTAAGGGTTTAGAAAAGTAACATGATTGTGATTGTAAGATACTCCCCGATTTGCAAGTAAAGCACTCAAAGAATGATTCGGGTGTCTCGCGTTCGAACCGAATCCATATTGGTGTGCAAAATCCCTCTGTAAAAGGTAAGAGCCAAGAGACAACTCAGCCTTGGTCCCAAGGAGTAGAGGATTCCAAAATCGGTATACCAACCCAGAGTGACCCTGTAGCTGAGATCCTTCCTGGGCCACTGGAAGGGACATGACATGTTAAAGGACTATTTTCTGAAGAGACATTGAATGATACCAGTGATTGTCCCAAAATGTTTGCTTGTCACTGTGTGCTTCCTTTGCCCCAAAGAACAAGCCCCAAAGTTACCTCTCAAGAAAACCCCAGCATTCAGTTAGAAGCCTTGGGCTTATGAGTAGAATCTAATTTATCTGATTCTTACCCAAATCCCAGTGATAATGAATGTGATTGCTACCCCACTTTCAGTCTACGGTTCAATTCAGGTACAGGCTTATTAATTGCTTGGCTTGTGGTGGGGAAACTTCTACTTCTAATAAAATTCTTCTTGGAAGGCTCAAAACAAGTTACCCTTGGTGCTAAACCAGATCATGTGAACTTCAGAGCTACTGGAAATCAACAGGAAGTTCCTGATACCACCTTGGTCCTAGGACAGGTGCTTGGTGATATCCCACATCAATTGGAAATTTTAGGGGCTGATCCAGGTCATGGTGAGGCCCAGGGTGAGACTTAAGATCCACCAGAGATTCCTGGTGCTATTCCAGTCCAAGGAGAGGCCTGTGATACTATTTTAGAGCAACAAGAAACTTGATATGAGTGGGGGTGTTGTCCTAGATGTGCCTGTCTTCCTTTCTGTTCCTTCAAATCCAATTGCTACCTTAAAGCTCCTTCCCAATGGCCCAGGCCCCAAAGCACTGTCTCATATGGACTTGCAGTCCAGAGTGCTATAC
>NW_022447968.1:0-1958 GCF_009761245.1 Sapajus apella | reverse complement strand
TGCACTATGAGGCACCGTGTCTTGATGACTCATTACAAAGCTAGTTGACATGGCCAGACATCGGGCACAGGGTCCCAGCTACTGCAGAGCCTGGGTGGGAGGTCCTTTGATTTCCAGGCTATTCCATGCTCTCACCACACCTTTGATCCTGAGTAGCCGGGATTACAGGCGCCCGCCACCACTCCCAGCGACTTTCTGTATTTTTAGTAAAGACGGCTTTTACCATGTTGACCAGGCTGATCTTGAATGCCTGACTTCGGGTGATCCATCCACCTTGGGTGCTGGGTTGACAGGCATGAGCCACTGTGCCCGGCTCCTTGTCCTAATTTTCAATATGGGATTCGTCATGAATGTGAGGGTCACCTTAGCGCAGGGGCCATGGCAATCTCTGTCATTCCATATATTTTTATGTGTGCTGCCGAAGCAAGCACTTTGTGTAGGAATTATTCTTTATGTGAGTGTACAGTATATGGAGCTTTCTTTTATTTGAGACAGGTCTCAAAAATAAATGATGTACATTTGATCATATAATCTTATTGTATACATAATGTGATCATATATGCAAAAAATACTGTTCTTCACATAGTGAATACTCATCACTTTGGGCTTATTTTTGTTTGTGTGCTTTCTTGGGGTCTTTTTGAGACACGGTCTCGCTCTGTCACTCAGGCTGGAGTGTGGTGGCTTGACCTCAGCTCACTGCAACCTCCACCTCCCACCTCAGCCTCCTGAATAGCTGTCTGCAGGCATGCACCACCACACCTGGCTACCTTTTATATTTTTTGTACAGATGAGGTTTTGCCATATTGTGCAGGCTGTGCCCAAAGTCGTGAGCTCAAGTGATCTCCAGCTTCGGCTTCCTGCAGTGCTGGGATTAGAGTGCTGTCCACCGCACTTCACCCATGCTTGCTAAAAAAAAAAAAAAAAAAAAAATTTTTCTGAGGGACTCTAACTCTGTCTCTCAGGCTGCAGTGCAGTGGCATAATCTCAGCTCACTGCAATCTCTGTCTCCTGTATTCAAGCGATTCTTCTGCCTCAGCCTTTGGAGTAGCTGGGATTACAAGCACACGTTACCCTGAGAGCATAATTTTTTTTTTTTTTTTTTTTGAGACGGGGTTTCGCTCTTGTTACCCAGGCTGGTGTGCAATGATGCGATCTTGGCTCACCGCAACCTCCGCCTCCTGGGTTCAGGCAATTCTCCTGCCTCAGCCTCCTGAGTAGCTGGGATTACAGGCACGCGCCACCATGCCCAGCTAATTTTTTGCATTTTTAGTAGAGACGGGGTTTCACCATGTTGACCAGGATGGTCTTGATCTCTTGACATTGTGATCCACCCGCCTCGGCCTCCCAAAGTGCTGGGATTACAGGCTTGAACCACCGCGCCCGGCGCAATTTTTGCATTTTTAGTAGAGACAGGGTTTCATCATGTTGGCCAGGCTGGTCTCCAACTCCTGACCTAAGGTCATCCACCCACCTTGGCCTCCTAAAGTGCCGAGATTATAATCGTGAGCCACCGCACCAGACCTTCTGCCTACATTTTATTGAGGAGCTTATACTGCCTTGCCTGTGGTCTGTCCTGAATAATGTGTGTAGGACTAAGTCCGTTCTGTAACGTCTTAGCTTCATTTTGGAAGCTCCCTATACTGGTTTGTCTGCCCCTGTACTGGAACTCAAGTGAACACTGGCTCAAAATCCATTGCTATTCTCTAGGAATCCAGCCCAATCTCTTGGTAAAATATAATGTATGTCTAGTAAGCATTGCATTTTCTCTTTGGGGACAAAACTCAGGAGGATTGCTCCTTCATGAACAAGGCTACCCTGCTGAGCCTTTGAAGCAAGGGACTAGACATGGTCCTTTCAGGGGTTGATACTCTGGATTCCAGAAACAGGCAAACAGGGCCAAAAAATGCGTCTTTTTTGTGTGTCCATTTTCACCTGGTCAGGGAAAATTTCACAAA
>NW_022447967.1:0-1958 GCF_009761245.1 Sapajus apella | reverse complement strand
TGCACTATGAGGCACCGTGTCTTGATGACTCATTACAAAGCTAGTTGACATGGCCAGACATCGGGCACAGGGTCCCAGCTACTGCAGAGCCTGGGTGGGAGGTCCTTTGATTTCCAGGCTATTCCATGCTCTCACCACACCTTTGATCCTGAGTAGCCGGGATTACAGGCGCCCGCCACCACTCCCAGCGACTTTCTGTATTTTTAGTAAAGACGGCTTTTACCATGTTGACCAGGCTGATCTTGAATGCCTGACTTCGGGTGATCCATCCACCTTGGGTGCTGGGTTGACAGGCATGAGCCACTGTGCCCGGCTCCTTGTCCTAATTTTCAATATGGGATTCGTCATGAATGTGAGGGTCACCTTAGCGCAGGGGCCATGGCAATCTCTGTCATTCCATATATTTTTATGTGTGCTGCCGAAGCAAGCACTTTGTGTAGGAATTATTCTTTATGTGAGTGTACAGTATATGGAGCTTTCTTTTATTTGAGACAGGTCTCAAAAATAAATGATGTACATTTGATCATATAATCTTATTGTATACATAATGTGATCATATATGCAAAAAATACTGTTCTTCACATAGTGAATACTCATCACTTTGGGCTTATTTTTGTTTGTGTGCTTTCTTGGGGTCTTTTTGAGACACGGTCTCGCTCTGTCACTCAGGCTGGAGTGTGGTGGCTTGACCTCAGCTCACTGCAACCTCCACCTCCCACCTCAGCCTCCTGAATAGCTGTCTGCAGGCATGCACCACCACACCTGGCTACCTTTTATATTTTTTGTACAGATGAGGTTTTGCCATATTGTGCAGGCTGTGCCCAAAGTCGTGAGCTCAAGTGATCTCCAGCTTCGGCTTCCTGCAGTGCTGGGATTAGAGTGCTGTCCACCGCACTTCACCCATGCTTGCTAAAAAAAAAAAAAAAAAAAAAATTTTTCTGAGGGACTCTAACTCTGTCTCTCAGGCTGCAGTGCAGTGGCATAATCTCAGCTCACTGCAATCTCTGTCTCCTGTATTCAAGCGATTCTTCTGCCTCAGCCTTTGGAGTAGCTGGGATTACAAGCACACGTTACCCTGAGAGCATAATTTTTTTTTTTTTTTTTTTTGAGACGGGGTTTCGCTCTTGTTACCCAGGCTGGTGTGCAATGATGCGATCTTGGCTCACCGCAACCTCCGCCTCCTGGGTTCAGGCAATTCTCCTGCCTCAGCCTCCTGAGTAGCTGGGATTACAGGCACGCGCCACCATGCCCAGCTAATTTTTTGCATTTTTAGTAGAGACGGGGTTTCACCATGTTGACCAGGATGGTCTTGATCTCTTGACATTGTGATCCACCCGCCTCGGCCTCCCAAAGTGCTGGGATTACAGGCTTGAACCACCGCGCCCGGCGCAATTTTTGCATTTTTAGTAGAGACAGGGTTTCATCATGTTGGCCAGGCTGGTCTCCAACTCCTGACCTAAGGTCATCCACCCACCTTGGCCTCCTAAAGTGCCGAGATTATAATCGTGAGCCACCGCACCAGACCTTCTGCCTACATTTTATTGAGGAGCTTATACTGCCTTGCCTGTGGTCTGTCCTGAATAATGTGTGTAGGACTAAGTCCGTTCTGTAACGTCTTAGCTTCATTTTGGAAGCTCCCTATACTGGTTTGTCTGCCCCTGTACTGGAACTCAAGTGAACACTGGCTCAAAATCCATTGCTATTCTCTAGGAATCCAGCCCAATCTCTTGGTAAAATATAATGTATGTCTAGTAAGCATTGCATTTTCTCTTTGGGGACAAAACTCAGGAGGATTGCTCCTTCATGAACAAGGCTACCCTGCTGAGCCTTTGAAGCAAGGGACTAGACATGGTCCTTTCAGGGGTTGATACTCTGGATTCCAGAAACAGGCAAACAGGGCCAAAAAATGCGTCTTTTTTGTGTGTCCATTTTCACCTGGTCAGGGAAAATTTCACAAA
>NW_022447966.1:1044-1958 GCF_009761245.1 Sapajus apella | reverse complement strand
CTCCAGAAAGGAGCTGGCACTGCTAAAAGCACACATGACACAGGTGAGGCTTTGCAGAGGGAGGGATGTGGAAGGACGATGACCCCAGTTGGCCATGAGCAGGTGAGGACCAGTGACAGCTCTTCCTAACTTCTGTGTTCATTTTCACAGATGAAGGCATCATTTCACCAAGTGCAGCTCGAGAGAGATGAGTATTGTCAACATATTAAAGGAGAGAGGTCCCGATGGCAGCAGAGGATGCGGAAAATATCAGAGGAGGTGAGACCTGACCCTTCAGACCCCACCTTAAGACAGGTCACTGGATCTTTCTGGGTGTCTGTGAAATAGGAATTGTATGGCCGGAGGTGACCACGGGTCTGGACTTTGGGGAGGTGGGACAGACAGTGAGATGGTCACCTGTCCAGCCACCAGCCCCTCTCTTCAGGGCCCTCTCCCTCTGTGCTTGGGGCAGGTCCGCACATTGAAGTTTGAGAAGAGGCAGGATGCACATCGCCTGCAGGAGCTGGAAAGGAGCCTTGCCCACCTCAGGAGCCAGCTGGGTAAGATGTGCCTGGCATGACCTGCGAGGAGGACTGGCACCAGAGGGCTGTGGACGTATTTTAGAATGTCCTAGGGAGGTGGGTGGATGGAAGGGTTTTGAGACAGAGGAAAAGAGGTCTGTGCCAGGAGATGGGAAGTCTTGTCATCTCCATGAGCCTGTGTCCCCATCAGCAAAGAGGGAGGCGTGCCCGTTGTCAGCCACCCACAGGGCTCTCTATCTGAAAGTGGCTTGGAAGTCTGGCTGCCATCAGATGCAAAGAATCATCAACCGTGAGGCCGAGTTTACAGAGCGACAAAGGAGCTGTGCACCAAAGGGAGGGTGCTTGAATTTTTTTTTTTAGAATCCAGAGGCCCTTATATTCTGCTTCCTTTTT
>NW_022447966.1:0-944 GCF_009761245.1 Sapajus apella | reverse complement strand
CTCAAATTTGAGACCAACCTCCTGAGGATAAATCTGGAGAGTCTTACTGAGCAGCTGCATGCTCAGGTGAAGAACAATGAGAACTTGAATCGCCTGAGCTCTGAGCAGAAAACAAGGCTGTGGCAGCAGGAGGAGTCCCTGCAGGAGCAGAAAGAGAGGATGCGGCTGCAGGAGGAGGAGCTGGTGCGCTGACCCACCTGGGGAGCCTGTCCTTCCGAGCCCTCCAGGCGTCTGTGTCCCCACCTGTACCACAGGGGAATGTAGCCCTCATGTGAAATGGTCCTTCCAAAGGCACTTGTGAACCAGAGTCCTGCTCTGAGGGCTGTGGGGGAAGGGGAGGATTTTTCTAACCTGTCTCTGCCATTCCCGGTGCCTTGGGAGGCAGACACCAAGTTCTGGGGTCTCTAGCTGCAGTTGGTGTCCACTGATCGCTTCTCTCTGTCCAGAACAACGAGAAGAAGAACGCACTGCAGTTGGTGCAGCAGATAAAGGAGCTGCAGAAGAAGCTGCACAACCAGAAGGTGAAGGTAACCTCTGCCCCGTCCGAGAAGGGCTGGGAGGCAGACAGCAGCCTCTGAGGAGGGGAGGGGCGAAGCCAAAGGCAGCTCCAGACTGAGGGCAGGTGACCCCAGCACGCTTCAGAACGGTCCTGTCCCCGTGTCTTGCTTTCTGCCCTCTGACTTTTAGAGGTGGGTAGCCCTGGGCTCTTCCCAGGTCTACACATTATCATCCCAGCTAGAGGCATGGAGCTCCCCAACCACAGGAAAAGAGGCAGTGGTAGAAGGGTGTCCTTATGCTAGGCATGGTGGCGAATGCCTGTAATCCCAGCTACTCAGTAGGCTGAGGCACAAGAATCGCTTCAGCCCAGGAGGTGAAGGTTCCAGTGAGCTGAGATCTCACCACTGCCCTCCAGAGTGTCCCGAGTCATACTCTGTCTCAAAACA
>NW_022447965.1:984-1958 GCF_009761245.1 Sapajus apella | reverse complement strand
GTCAAGGTGTGTATTAACCTTACAGAGTTAAACAATTGTGTGAATGTGGCAGTTCACTAATCCTTTCTTCGGAGAATCTGGAAAGAGATATTGCCAGCCATATACAGACTCTTAAGAATTAGCTTTAAGATCGCATCTAAATCATACGAGAAACGTCTCCTTCAAACTGCTCCAGTGTGTGTTCTTTCACCTTCGAAAGTTGCATCTATGTTTAGATTCTGCGAGTTAGAAACACGTTGCTGTAAAAAGCTGCCTTTGGATATTCCTGAGTGAATGGGAGTATAGGGTTTAATGAGTAATATCTGGCTCTAAAACAAAAACGGATCTATGGAGCAGAATGATTATCAAGGTGTATATTAAACGTACAGAGTTAAACAATTGTGTGAATGTGGCAGTTCACTAATCCTTTGTTTGAAGAATCTGGAAAGAGATATTTCCAGCCATATACAGACTCTTAAGAATTAGCTTTAAGATCGCATCTAAATCATAAGAGAAACGTCTCTTTCAAACTGCACCACTGTATGTTCGTTCACCTTCGGATTTTGAAGCCATGTTTAGATTCTGCGAGTTAGAAACACGTTTCTCCAAAAAGCTGCGTTTGGATATTCCTGAGTGAAAGGGAGTTTAGGATTTAATGAGAAATATCTGGCTCTAAAACAAAAACGGAGCTATGTAGCAGAATGATTGTCAAGGTGTATATTAAACGTACAGAGTTAAAGAATTGTGTGAATGAGGCAGTTCACTAATCCTTTGTTTGAAGAATCTGGAAAGAGATATTTCCAGCCATATACAGACTCTTAAGAATTAGCTATAAGATCGCATCTAAATCCTACGAGAAACGTCTCTTTCAAACTGCTCCACTGTGTGTTCGTTCACCTTCGAAAGTTGCATCTATGTTTAGATTCTCCAGTTAGAAACACGTTTTTGTAAAAAGCGGCGTTTGGATATTCCTGAGTGAATGGGAGTATCGGGTT
>NW_022447965.1:0-974 GCF_009761245.1 Sapajus apella | reverse complement strand
GTCAAGGTGTGTATTAACCTTACAGAGTTAAACAATTGTGTGAATGTGGCAGTTCACTAATCCTTTCTTCGGAGAATCTGGAAAGAGATATTGCCAGCCATATACAGACTCTTAAGAATTAGCTTTAAGATCGCATCTAAATCATACGAGAAACGTCTCCTTCAAACTGCTCCAGTGTGTGTTCTTTCACCTTCGAAAGTTGCATCTATGTTTAGATTCTGCGAGTTAGAAACACGTTGCTGTAAAAAGCTGCCTTTGGATATTCCTGAGTGAATGGGAGTATAGGGTTTAATGAGTAATATCTGGCTCTAAAACAAAAACGGATCTATGGAGCAGAATGATTATCAAGGTGTATATTAAACGTACAGAGTTAAACAATTGTGTGAATGTGGCAGTTCACTAATCCTTTGTTTGAAGAATCTGGAAAGAGATATTTCCAGCCATATACAGACTCTTAAGAATTAGCTTTAAGATCGCATCTAAATCATAAGAGAAACGTCTCTTTCAAACTGCACCACTGTATGTTCGTTCACCTTCGGATTTTGAAGCCATGTTTAGATTCTGCGAGTTAGAAACACGTTTCTCCAAAAAGCTGCGTTTGGATATTCCTGAGTGAAAGGGAGTTTAGGATTTAATGAGAAATATCTGGCTCTAAAACAAAAACGGAGCTATGTAGCAGAATGATTGTCAAGGTGTATATTAAACGTACAGAGTTAAAGAATTGTGTGAATGAGGCAGTTCACTAATCCTTTGTTTGAAGAATCTGGAAAGAGATATTTCCAGCCATATACAGACTCTTAAGAATTAGCTATAAGATCGCATCTAAATCCTACGAGAAACGTCTCTTTCAAACTGCTCCACTGTGTGTTCGTTCACCTTCGAAAGTTGCATCTATGTTTAGATTCTCCAGTTAGAAACACGTTTTTGTAAAAAGCGGCGTTTGGATATTCCTGAGTGAATGGGAGTATCGGGTT
>NW_022447964.1:0-1958 GCF_009761245.1 Sapajus apella | reverse complement strand
AAACATAGATGCATCTAAGAAGGGTGAACGAACTCACAGCAGAGCAGTTTGAAAGAGGCGTTTCTACTGTGGTTTAGAAGTGATCTTACCACTAATTCTTACATGCGTTTATATGCCTGGAAATATCTCTTTCCAGATTCTCCAAAGAAAGGGTTTCTGAAATGCTGCATTCACACATCTGTTTAACTCTGTACGTTGAATATACACCTTGACAATCATTCTGCTAGATAGCTCTGTTTTTGTTTTAGAGCCAGATATGTCTCATTACACCGTATAATTCCTAACACTCGGAAATATCCAAACGCATCCTTTAGAAGAAACGTGTTTCTAACTCGCTCTATCTAAACATAGATGCCACTGCCTCAGGTGTACGAACACACAGTAGAGCAGTTGGAAAGAGACGTTTCTCCTGTGGTTTAGACGCAATCTTACCGCTAATTCTCATGTGCCTGTACATGCCTGTGAATGTCTCTTTCTAGATACTCCAAACAAAGCGTTTCTGAACTGCTGCATTCACACATATGTTTACGACTGTATGCTGAATATACAGCTTTACAATCATACTGTTAGATAGCCCCGTTTTGGTTTTAGAGCCAGATACGTCCCCTTACACCCTATACTCCCATTCACTCAGGAATATCCAAACGCAGCTTTTAGAAGAAACGTTTTTCTAACTCGCTGAATCTAAACATACAAGCAACTTCCTATCTTGAACGAACACACAGCCAGAGCAATTTAAAGACACGTTTCTTCCGATGTTTAGACGTGATCTTACTGCTAATTCCTATGTGCCTGTATATGGCTGGAAATACCGCTTTCCAGATTCTCCATAGAAAGGGTTTCTGAACTGCTACATTCACACCCCTGTGTAACTCAGTAAGTTGAATGTACACCTTGACAAACATTCTGCTAGAAAGCTCCGTTTTTATTTTAGAGCCAGATATTTCTCATTACACCGCATACTCCCATTCACTCACAAAAATCCAAAGGCAGCATTTAGAGGAAAAGTGCTTCTAACTCGTTGAATCTAAACATAGATGCAACTTCCTCAGGTAAACGAACATACAGCAGAACAGTTTGAAAGAGAGGTTTCTCCTGTGTTTTAGACACGATCTTACCGCTAATTCTTATGTGTCTGAACATGGCTGGAAATATCTATTTCTAGATTCTCCAAAGAAATTATTTCTGAACTGCTACATTCGCACATCTGTTTAACTTTGTAAGTTGAATATACGCCTTGACAAACATTCTGCTAGATAGCTCTGTTTTTGTTTTAGAGCCACATATTTCTCATTACACCCTGTGCTCCAAATATCTGAGGAATATCCAAACGCAGCTATTAGAAGAAACGTGTTTCTATCTCGCTGAATCTAAACATAGATGCAACTTCCTAAGGTTAGACAACACCCAGCAGAGCAGTTTGTAATAGACATTTCTCCTGGGGTTTTGATGCGATCTTTGTGCTAATTCTTATGTGTCTGTATATTGCAGGAAACATCTCTTTCTAGATTCTCCAAAGAAAGGGTTTCTGAACTGCTGCATTCACACATCTGTTTAACTCTGTAAGTTGAATATTCACCTTGACAATCATTCTGCTAAATAGCTCCGTTTTTCTTTTGGAGCCGGATATTTCTAAATACACCCTATCCTCCCATTCACTCAGGAATAATCAACCGCAGCTTTTAGAATAAACGATTTTCTAACTTGCTGAATCTAAACATACTTGCAACTTCCTAAGGTGAACGAACACACAGCAGAGCAGTTTGAAAGAGAAGTTTCCCCTGTGGTTTAGAAGCAATCTTACCGCTAATAATCTTACGTGCCTTTATATGCCTGGAAATATCTCTTTCCAGATTCTCCAAAGAAAGGGTTTCTGAACAGCTACCTTCACACATCTGTTTAACTCTGTCAGTTGAATATACACCTTGGCAATCATTCTGCTAGATAGCTCCGTTTTT
>NW_022447963.1:0-1959 GCF_009761245.1 Sapajus apella | reverse complement strand
GATACTCAGACATTGTTAATAGGGATGTAAATTGGCACAAACTCTCTGAAGGATAGTTTTTCACTCTACATCAGAAAACCTTAAAAATGTACATACTCTTTTTTTTAAAAAAATTTTATTTTAGAGACAGGGTCTGGCTCTGTCACCCAGGCTGAAGTGCAGTGAAGCAATCATAGCACAAGGTAGCCTTGAATTCCTGGGCTGAAGGGATCTGCCTTCCTCAGCCTCCCAGTTGCTAGTACCACAGGTGTATGCCACCACACCAGGCTAATTTTTTCCTTTTTGTAGAGATTGAATCTCGATATGTTGCCCGGGCTAGTCTCGAACTCCTGGCCTCAAGAAATCCTCCCACATGGGCCCCACAAAGTGCTGGGATTACAGGTGTGAGCCATTGTTCCCGGATTTACGTACATACTCTTTGCCTTTGAAAATGATCATGGACCCTAGCAAAGATTTTCACTGCAGCACTGGTTATAATAGACAAAACATAAACAAATAAACAATAACCTGGAAATCAGCTAAATATTCTAAAAGAGAGGATTGAGTACATACATTATGAAACTTCCACATATTGGGATGTAGAATAGAATGTTATTCAGCCATTCAGGTAATTTTTTTTTTTTTTTTTTTTTTTTTTTTTTTTGAGACAGAATCTTGATCTGTTGTCCAGGCTAGAGTTCAATGGCATGATCTTGGCTCACTGCAACCTCTGCTTCCTGGGTTCAAGTGATTCTCCTGCCTCAGCCTCCCGAGTACCTGGGATTACAGGCATGCACCACCACATCCGGCGAATTTTTTTTTTTTTTTTTTTTTGTATTTTGAGTAGAGATGGGGTTTCACCATGTTGGCCAGGCTGGTTTCTTGAATTCATGGCTTCAGGTGATCAGCCCTCCTCCACCTCCCAAAGTGCAGGGATTACAGGTGTGAGCCACCGCACCTGACCAAAATATTTTAAGCAAATATTACTGGTGCCATTGTTTGTATAATAAAATTGTTTCAAGCTATTAGTTGCCCCCACCCAGGCCTCACTTTGGAGATGTTTCCAATTTTTTGTGTAACTGGCCTTTTGAGCTGGTTTCCTTCTGCTGTTCATTCATGCTCTGTTCCTGCCGTTCTCCTTCCTCAGAAGCCAGTCTTGCCTGTGACCCTGGCCTTACGTATCCTGGATTCCATCTGTCTAGAACCACTTCACCTCTCTTCTTCACCTGACTAACATCTGTGCAAAATTGAGAGGGGTAATAAATCTCTAAAGAGAATTGGGCCCATTCCCAAATAAACATTTTAAATCAATATAAATAAGGTTCAAAACAATCTTAAAACTAAGTGGGTAGGAGTTTCAGCTATACAAAACAAATCGATAGACTGAAATTTAGATATTCTGGCTTAAAGGAATCTTGGTCCAAGTTTTATTCATATTAAAGATAGACTGATTGACAGGTGGTTGATGTTCAAGACTTTTCACATTAACACTCCGTCCTTTCTTTCCAACTTTGTTTCCTTTCTCTTCTCTCCATAAACCTTTTTTCAGCTGAATCAGTCTACTCAATCTGAAATAAAATCCCAAATTTATTCTGTCTTCTACTAAAAGCACAATTGGATTTTTCTATACTTTTGCTATTACCTCATCCTAGGATCATTTATGAATACTTACTGTCTATATCTACCAAATAATATACGTAATACTTTTGTATTGCTTATATAATATATATGTAGTTCCTATATAATACACATAATACTTATGCTACAGTGTACAGTTATTCATCTTTTATGCATATGCCCTATTTTCCAGTAGCTATGTTGTTAACATCTTCAAGTCAGAGGTGGTATCATATGCTTGCTTATAACCTCAGCATGTGTTCTATGAAGATAGACATGAAATAAATGATAATTTCTCATGATTTGAGGAAACCACCAAAAATGAAAAGAGCACAAGAAAAGATCATTTTTTTTAACATAAGT
>NW_022447962.1:0-1959 GCF_009761245.1 Sapajus apella | reverse complement strand
CATCTGTTCATCTCTGTAAGTTGAATATACACCTTGACAATCATTCTGCATCATAGCTCCGTTTTGGTTTTAGAGCCGGATATTTCTCATTACATCCTATACTCCCTTTCACTCAGGAATATCCAAACGCAGCTTTTAGAAGAAACGTTTTTCTAACTCGCTGAGTCCAATCGTAGATGCATCTTCCTCAGGTGAACGAACACACAGCAGAGAAGATTGAAACAGACGTATATCCTGTGGTTTAGATGCGATCTTACCGCTAATTCTTATGAGCCTGTATATGCCTGGAAATATCTCCTTCCAAATTCTGCAAAGTAAGGGTTTCTGAACTGCGACATTCACACATCTGTTTATCTGTCTATGGTGAATAGTCACTGTGACAATCATGCTGCCACATAGCTCCGTTGTTGGTTGAGAGCAAGATATTTCTCATTACAGCCTATACTCCCATTCAGTCAGGAATATCCAAACGCAGCTCTGCAACTTGAAAGTAGACCTTGACAATCATTCTGCTGCAATGCTCCGTTTTTTTTTTTTTTAGAGAATGATATTTCTCATTACATCCTATACGCCCATTCACTCAGGAATATCTAACACAGCCTTTAGAAGAAACGTGTTCCTAACTTGCCGAATCTAATCATAGATGCAATTTCATAATGTGAATGAACACATAGCAGAGAAATTTGAAATAGACGTTTCTCCTGTGTTTTAGATTCGATATTATCGCAAATTCTTATGATCCTGTATATGGCTGTAAATGTCTCTTTCCAGATTCTCCAAAGAACGGGTTTCTGAACTGCTACATTCACACATCTGTTTAACTCTGAAAGTTGAATATACACCTTGAGAATCATTCTCCTACATAGCTGCGTTTTTGTTTTAGAGCCAGATATTTCTCATTTCATCCTATACTTCCATTCACTCAGGAGTATCCAAACGCATCTTTTAGAAGAAACGTGTTTTTAACCCGCTGAATCTAAACATAGATGCAACTTCCTAAAGTGAACGAACACACAGCAGAGTAGTTTGAAACCGACGTTTGTCTTGTGGTTTAGACGTGATCTTACCGCTAATTCTTAAGAGCCTGTATATGGCTGGAAATACATCTTTACACGTTCTCCAAAGAAAGGGTTTCTGAACTGCTACATTCACACATCTGTTTAACTCTGTAAGTTGAATATACACCTTGACAATCATTCTGCTACATAGCTCCGTTTTTGTTTTAGAGCCAGATATTCCTCGTTACATCCTGTAATTCTTATGATCCTGTATATGGCTGGAAATATCTGTTTCCAGATTCTCCAAAGAAAGGGTTTCTGAACTTCTACATTCACTTATCTTTTTAACTCTGTAACTTGAATATACACCTGGACAATCATTGTGACACATGGCTCCATTTTTGTTTTAGAGCCAGATATTTCTCATTATATCCTGCACTCTCATTAACTCAATAATATCCAAACGCAGCTTTTAGAAGAAACGTGTTTCTAACTCGATGAATCTAATCATAGATGCAACGTCCTAAGGTGAACGAACACACAGCAGAGAAGTTTGAAACAGACGTTTCTCCTGTGGTTTAGATTTGATCTTACCGGTAATTCTTAAGAGCCTGTATATGACCGGAAATGTCTCTTTCCAGATTCTCCAAAGAAAGCGTTTCTGACCTTCTACATTCACATATCTATTTAACTCTGTAAGTTGAATACACACCTTGGAAATCAGTCTGCTACACAGCTCCGTTTTTGTTTTAGAGCCAGATATTTCTCATTACATCCTATAATCCCAAGGACTCAGGAATATCCAAAAGCAGCTTTTAGAAGAAACGTGTTTCTAACCCGCTGAATGTAAACATAGATGCAACTTCCTAAGATGAACGAACACACAGCAGAGAGGATTGAAACAGACGTTTCTCCTGTGGTTTAGATTCGATCTTAACGCTAATTCTTATGCGCCTGTATA
>NW_022447961.1:0-1959 GCF_009761245.1 Sapajus apella | reverse complement strand
GCGTTTCTCCTGTGGTTTAGACGCGATCTTACCGCTAATTCTAATGATCCTGTTTATGGCTGGAAATATCTCTTTCCAGATTCTCCAAAGAAAGGTTTTCTGAACTGCTGCATTCACATATCTGTTTAACTCTGTTAGTTCAATGTACACCTTGACAATCATTCTGATACATAGCTCCGTTTTTGTTTTAGAGCCCGATATTTCTCATTACACCCAATACTCCCATTCTCTCAGGAATATCCAAACGCCGCTTTTTGGAGAAACGTGTTTCTAACTCGCTGAATCTAAACATAGATGAAACTTCCGAAGGCGAACGAGCACACAGCAGAGCAGTTTGAAAGCGACGTTTCCCCTGCGGTTTAGATGCGATCTTAAAGCTAATTCTTAGGGGCCTGTATATGGCTGGAAATATCTCTTTCCAGATTCTCCAAAGAAAGGGTTAGTGAACTGCTACATTCACACAATTGTTTAACTCTGTAAGTTTAATATACACCTTGACAATCATTCTGCTACATAGCTCCGTTGTAGTTTTAGAGACCGATATTTCTCATTACACCCTATACTCCCATTCACTCAGGAATATACAAACGTCGCTTTTTGGAGAAACGTGTTTCTAACTCGCTGAATGTAAACATAGATGCAACTTCCGAAGCTGAACGAACACACAGCAGTGCAGTTTGAAGGAGACGTTTCTAATGTGATTTAGACACGATCATATAGCTAATTCTTAAGAGTCTCTATATTGCTGGAAATATCTCTTTCCAGATTCTCCAAAGAAAGGATTATTCAACTGCTACATTCACACAATTGTTTATCTCTGTAAGTTTAATATACACCTTGACAATCATTCTCCTACATAGCTCCGTTTTTTCTTTAGAGCCGGATATTTCTCACTACACTCTATACTCCCATTCACTCAAGAATATCGACACGCAGCTTTTAAAAGAAACGTGTTTCTAACTCGCTGAATCAAAACATAGATGCAACTTCCTAAGGTCAACGAAAACACAGCAGAGCAGTTTGAAAGAGGCGTTTGTGCTGTGGTTTACACGCGATCTAACCGCTAATTCTTATGAGCCTGTTTATGGCTGGAAATGTCTCTTTCCAGATTCTCCAAAGAAACGGTTTCTGAACTGCTACATTCACACATCTGTTTAACTCCATAAGTTGAATATACACCTTGACCATCATTCAGCTACATAGCTCCGTTTTTGTTTTGGAGCCAGATATTTCTCATTACACCCTATATTCCCATTCACTCAGGAATATTCAAACGCAGATTTTAAAAGAAACCTGTTTCTAACTCGCTGAATCTAAACATAGATGCAACTTCCGAAGGTGAACGAACACAGAGCAGAGCAGTTTGAAAGAGACGTTTCTCCTGCGGTTTAGACGCGATCTTAAAGCTAATTCTTATCAGCCTGTATATGGCTGGAAATATCTCTCTCCAGATTCTCCAAGGAAAGGGTTTCTGAACTGCTACATTCACACATCTGTCTAACTCTGAAAGTTGAATACACACCTTCACAATCATTCTTCTAGAAAGCTCCTTTTTTGTTTCAGAGCCAGATATTTCTCATTACACCCTATACTCCCATTCACTCAGGAATATTCAAACGCAGCTTTTAGAAGAAACCTGTTTCTAACTCACTGAATCTGAACGCAGATGCAACTTCCGAAGGTGAACGAACACATAAGAGAGCAGTTTGAAAGATACGATTCTCCTGTGGTTTAGACGCGATCTTACCGCTATCTTAGGAGCCTGTATATGGCTGGAAATATCTCTTTCCAGATTCTCCAAAGAAAGGTTTTCTGAACTGCTACATTCACATATCTGTTTAACTCTCTAAGTTGAATTTACACCTTGGCAATCATCCTGCTACATAGCTCCGTTGTTGTTATAGAGCCCGATATTTCTCATTACACCCTATACTCCCATTCACTCAGGAATATCCAAAC
>NW_022447960.1:0-1959 GCF_009761245.1 Sapajus apella | reverse complement strand
TTGTGTTCGTTCACCTAGGGAAGTTGCATGTATGTTTAGATTCAGCGAGTTAGAAACACGTTTCTTCAGCAGCTGCATTTCCATATTCCAGAGTGAATGGGAGTGTAGGCTGTAATGAGAAACATCTTGCTGTAAAACAAACATGGAACTAACTAGCAGAACGGTTGTCAAGCTGTACAATGAACTTACAGAATTAAACTGATGTGTTTCTGCAGCAGTTCAGAAATCCTTTCTTTGGAGACTTTAGAAACAGATATTTCCAGCCATATACAGGCATATAAGAATTAGCACTAAGACTGCGTTTAAAACACAGGAGTAACGTATATTTCAAAGTACTCTACTTTGTGTTCGTTCACCTTAGGAAGTTGCAACTATGTTTAGATTCAGCGAGTTAGGAACACGTTTTCTTCTAAAAGCTGCGTTTGGATATTCCAGAGTGAATGGGAGTATAGGCTGTAATGAGATATATTTTGCTTTAAAACAAAAAAAGAGCTACCTAGCAGAATGGTTGTCAAGATGCTCAGTCAGTTTACAGAGTTAAACTGATGTCTCTTTGTAGTAGTTCAGAAATCCTTTCTTGGGAGAATCTAGAAACAGATATTTCCAGCCACGTACAGGCATATAAGAATTAGCAGTAAGGCTGGGTTTAAAACACAGGAGAAATGTCTATTTCAAACTGCTCTGCTTTGTGTTCGTTCACCTAGGGAAGTTGCATCTATGTTTAGATTCAGCGAGTTAGAAACACGTTTCTTCAAATGCTGCGTTTGGATATTCCAGAGTGAATGGGAGTGTAGGATGAAATGAGAAGCATCTTGCTCTGAAACAAAAACGGAACTATCTAGCAGAATAGTTGTCAAGTTGTACAGTCAGCTTACAGAGTAAAACTGAGGTCTCTGTGTAGCAGTTCTGTAATCCTTTCTTTGGAGAATCTAGGAACAGATATTTCCAGCCATATACATGCATGTAAGAATTAGCAGTTACACTGCATGTAAAACATGGGAGAAACGTACATTTCAAACTGATCTGCTTGCGAGTTAGAAACACATTTTCTTCTAAAAGCTGCGTTTGGATATTCCAAAGTGCATGGGAATATAGGATGTAATGAGAAATATCTAGCTTTAAAACAACAATGGAGCTACATAGCAGAATGGTTGTCAAGCTGCACAGTCAGTTTACAGAGTTAAACTGATGTCTCTTTGTAGCAGTTCTGAAATCCTTTCTTTGGAGAATCTAGAAACAGATATTTGCAGCCATATTCAGGCATGTAAGAATTGGCAGTAAGACTGCGTTTAAAACACAGGAGTAACGTATATTTCAAACTTCTCTACTTTGTGTTTATTCACCTTAGGAAGTTGCATCTATGTTTAGAATCAGCAAGGTAGAAACACGTTTTCTTCAAAAACGTTTGGATATTCCACAGTGAATGGGAGTACAGGCTGTAATGAGATATATCTTGCTTTAAAACAAAAAACTAGCTACCTAGCAGAATGGTTGTCAAGCTGCACAGTCAGTTTACAGAGTTAAACTGATGTCTCTTTGTAGCAGTTCAGAAATCCTTTCTTTGGAGAATCTAGAAACAGATGTTTCCGGCCATATACAGGCATATAAGAATTAGCAGTAAGACTGGGTTTAAAACACCGGAGAAACATCTATTTCAAACTGCTCTGCCTTGTGTTCGTTCACCTAGGGAAGTTGCATGTATGTTTAGATTCAGCGAGTTAGAAACACGTTTCTTCAGCAGCTGCATTTCCATATTCCAGAGTGAATGGGAGTGTAGGCTGTAATGAGAAACATCTTGCTGTAAAACAAACATGGAACTAACTAGCAGAACGGTTGTCAAGCTGTACAATGAACTTACAGAATTAAACTGATGTGTTTCTGCAGCAGTTCAGAAATCCTTTCTTTGGAGACTTTAGAAACAGATATTTCCAGCCATATACAGGCATATAAGAATTAGCA
>NW_022447959.1:0-1959 GCF_009761245.1 Sapajus apella | reverse complement strand
CTGAGCTGCTGTGTGTCTCCCCAGTGCTGAGCTGAGAAGATGCCCTGGTTAGGGGAAGCTATGGCAGGTGCGGTGATAGAATCCCCTGCACAATAATGAAGGGGTTGGGGAAAACCTACAAAGACAGTGGAGTTGGCTGGTTACTGCTCAGCTCTGCTGATGCCCTATAAAAGGATCATGAAAACCTGCGGATTGTTAACAGCCATCACGGGCTACATGTGACAACCTCTACAGTGTCTCATGGAGACGCCTTTATCTCCTGTAGTGAAAGGACAGATAGCATGGAATTATGATTGAAAACATCATTTCGAGGGCCACAGTGCTCCAGAGATGTTTGACAATTAGCCAAGGCAGGTCTGTTACAGTCAGAGCCCTGGTGGGGAAACTTGAGATTCTGCAAACTGGAACAGGGTTATCCAATGGGTGCCCTGCAGGATCTTCTGGGCATGCAGAGGAGTCTCGCCTTTCTTTATTAATGGTTCCCACTTCCTGTGCTGGAAGATGCTGCAGAAGCCTCACCCCTAGGATGCAGCGGAAATCCCACTCAGGAGCTTTGCAGGAACTCCTGGCACTTCCCTGTAGGAGCCTGAGGAGCACTTCTGGATTGGAATTTGAGGGCGTTTGATTAAGGAACCATAATTTCAGGGTGAATGAATAAAAGTCCTTGGGATTGGAGACATTTTCATAGGATGTTGGTTTATCAAACACCCCAGGACTTTGATAAGTGGGGTAAACCCATGGCTGGGGTGAATCTATATAGACTAGAAAAAAAGATGCCCAACTCTCAACAAGGTAGACATATCTCAGTTGCTCTGGAACATGTAGTGGATGGAATAACGAGGCTGGGGGAAGTGGGCATGGTGAAGGTGCACCAGGACCATGCTCCACAAGAGGGTGCAGAGGGCACACCATTTGCCAGAGCCTCAGGAACGTGCTGGTGAGAGGGACCTGCATCACTAACAAGTGTCAGGGCATTGTCCTCTGCAGGCTGGGCGTGACGGTAGTAAAGATGGTCCCAGAGTTGCATTTGTTTACATCCCTGGGAGAGTGTGGCCCTGAAGAGACAAAGACCAAGTAGTGGCAGTGACCTGCAAAAGCCAGAGGGCACTGTTACTATGGCAACCTCAGAGAAACAGCCAAGAGGACCCAAAATGCAGGGAACGTGTGGAAGGTTAATAGAGGGTGGCATCCCAGGGTTAGGACAGGAGACAAAAAGGGCACTGCTTGATATCTATGATAGGAAAGCAAGAATTGAGGGTCAGGAGGGTGAAGGTGTTTGACACAGTACAAATTTCTGATCCCATCATCAGTGTCTAGACCTCAGCCACAATTCAGATTCAGATCTCAGTGACAGAGGAGGAGGAGTCCATATCCCAGAAGGAACTCACTGCAACCCTGTGGAGGTGTATGCTGGGACAATTCCCTCAGGCCTTCGGCAAAGAAACCTATAGCCATTTACTCGGGAGACTGTACACTGGGGAAAGGAAACAGGCAGAACTAGGAGGATTATTAACACTGGGTGTGAGCTGACACTGATGCCCTGATGCCCACAGCACTATCATACCCCCACCCCAGTGGGGTTTATGGAGGTCAAGGAGTAAACCTGAACACATTATAGCCCACCTGGGACCACTGGATCCATAGACCGAGCCCACGTTATCTCTCATTTCCCTGAGTGCATAACTGAAACTGATGACCTGCTTAGTGGAATCACCCCCACACTGAGCCCCTAGTCTGTGGCATAAGGGCTCTCATTGTGCTGAAAGTCAAAGGGAAACTTCTGTCACTGCCCTCATCCTGGGCAAATCAAAAATCATAGTGTGTTCCAGTGTGGGTCTTCTTGTAGAAGACAGTGAAAGTATTGTGGGGGTCACACCACCATTAGAGACCTAAAGGATGTGGGGTGGTGCTGGGGCTGTCTGTTTTCTCTACGTAATCCACCCACCTGTCCCTGAGGAA
>NW_022447958.1:0-1959 GCF_009761245.1 Sapajus apella | reverse complement strand
CTGAGCTGCTGTGTGTCTCCCCAGTGCTGAGCTGAGAAGATGCCCTGGTTAGGGGAAGCTATGGCAGGTGCGGTGATAGAATCCCCTGCACAATAATGAAGGGGTTGGGGAAAACCTACAAAGACAGTGGAGTTGGCTGGTTACTGCTCAGCTCTGCTGATGCCCTATAAAAGGATCATGAAAACCTGCGGATTGTTAACAGCCATCACGGGCTACATGTGACAACCTCTACAGTGTCTCATGGAGACGCCTTTATCTCCTGTAGTGAAAGGACAGATAGCATGGAATTATGATTGAAAACATCATTTCGAGGGCCACAGTGCTCCAGAGATGTTTGACAATTAGCCAAGGCAGGTCTGTTACAGTCAGAGCCCTGGTGGGGAAACTTGAGATTCTGCAAACTGGAACAGGGTTATCCAATGGGTGCCCTGCAGGATCTTCTGGGCATGCAGAGGAGTCTCGCCTTTCTTTATTAATGGTTCCCACTTCCTGTGCTGGAAGATGCTGCAGAAGCCTCACCCCTAGGATGCAGCGGAAATCCCACTCAGGAGCTTTGCAGGAACTCCTGGCACTTCCCTGTAGGAGCCTGAGGAGCACTTCTGGATTGGAATTTGAGGGCGTTTGATTAAGGAACCATAATTTCAGGGTGAATGAATAAAAGTCCTTGGGATTGGAGACATTTTCATAGGATGTTGGTTTATCAAACACCCCAGGACTTTGATAAGTGGGGTAAACCCATGGCTGGGGTGAATCTATATAGACTAGAAAAAAAGATGCCCAACTCTCAACAAGGTAGACATATCTCAGTTGCTCTGGAACATGTAGTGGATGGAATAACGAGGCTGGGGGAAGTGGGCATGGTGAAGGTGCACCAGGACCATGCTCCACAAGAGGGTGCAGAGGGCACACCATTTGCCAGAGCCTCAGGAACGTGCTGGTGAGAGGGACCTGCATCACTAACAAGTGTCAGGGCATTGTCCTCTGCAGGCTGGGCGTGACGGTAGTAAAGATGGTCCCAGAGTTGCATTTGTTTACATCCCTGGGAGAGTGTGGCCCTGAAGAGACAAAGACCAAGTAGTGGCAGTGACCTGCAAAAGCCAGAGGGCACTGTTACTATGGCAACCTCAGAGAAACAGCCAAGAGGACCCAAAATGCAGGGAACGTGTGGAAGGTTAATAGAGGGTGGCATCCCAGGGTTAGGACAGGAGACAAAAAGGGCACTGCTTGATATCTATGATAGGAAAGCAAGAATTGAGGGTCAGGAGGGTGAAGGTGTTTGACACAGTACAAATTTCTGATCCCATCATCAGTGTCTAGACCTCAGCCACAATTCAGATTCAGATCTCAGTGACAGAGGAGGAGGAGTCCATATCCCAGAAGGAACTCACTGCAACCCTGTGGAGGTGTATGCTGGGACAATTCCCTCAGGCCTTCGGCAAAGAAACCTATAGCCATTTACTCGGGAGACTGTACACTGGGGAAAGGAAACAGGCAGAACTAGGAGGATTATTAACACTGGGTGTGAGCTGACACTGATGCCCTGATGCCCACAGCACTATCATACCCCCACCCCAGTGGGGTTTATGGAGGTCAAGGAGTAAACCTGAACACATTATAGCCCACCTGGGACCACTGGATCCATAGACCGAGCCCACGTTATCTCTCATTTCCCTGAGTGCATAACTGAAACTGATGACCTGCTTAGTGGAATCACCCCCACACTGAGCCCCTAGTCTGTGGCATAAGGGCTCTCATTGTGCTGAAAGTCAAAGGGAAACTTCTGTCACTGCCCTCATCCTGGGCAAATCAAAAATCATAGTGTGTTCCAGTGTGGGTCTTCTTGTAGAAGACAGTGAAAGTATTGTGGGGGTCACACCACCATTAGAGACCTAAAGGATGTGGGGTGGTGCTGGGGCTGTCTGTTTTCTCTACGTAATCCACCCACCTGTCCCTGAGGAA